>NW_026735702.1:0-106000 GCF_949786415.1 Peromyscus eremicus
TCTGGCCCGTGTCTAGGAAGCACAGTTCTTTTGTTCTGAGCAAGCTCACTGTTCTGGCACTACAGGAAAAACAGTAGAGTAGAAGAGTGCTCTTTTCTCAAAAGCAGAGTGTGTTTCTTGAAAGGCGAGCTAGCGTTTGCTTCCCCGTCCTAAATGGAGTTGAATCCCATGCAGTTTCTTGTCCTACGAGCAAGAGTTGTTTTCTGGTAAGAAGAGTCACTATTGGGCTTCCATTGTCATACACAGGGAAAATAGCACTGGCGTCTGTTCCCAGCATGTACAGTGTATTAGACTGAAGAGGATCTACTGTTCTTGTCAGGTTCCTAAGCAGAGTTGAACTAGATATGACCCGTGTGTGTAGGAAGCACAGTTCTTTTTTTCTGAGCAAGCTCACTGTTTTGGCCCTACAGGAAGCACAGTCGAATAAAGGAGTGCTCTTTTCTCAAAAGCAGAGTGTGTTTCTTGTAAGGCGAGCTAGCGTTTGTTTCCCAGTGCTAAATGGAGTTGAATCCCATGCAGTTTCTGGTCCTACGAGCAAGAGTTGTTTTCTGGTAAGAAGAGTCACTATTGTGCTCCCATATTCATACACAGTGCAAATAGCACTGGCGTCTGTTCCCAGCAAGTACAGTGTATTGGACTGAAGAGGATCTACTGTTCCTGTCAGTTTCCTAAGCAGAGTTGAACTAGATATGGCCCGTGTGTGTAGGAAGCACAGTTCTTTTGTTCTGAGCAAGCTCACTGTTCGGACCCCATAGGAAACACAGTAGAGTAGATGTGTGCCCTATTCTCAAAAGCAGAGCGTGTTTCTTGTAAGGCGAGCTAGCGTTTGTTTCCCATCCCTAAGTGGATTGAATCAAGTGCAGTTTCAGGTCCTAAGAGCAAGAGTTGTTTTCTGGTAAGAAGAGTCACTATTGTGCATCCATTGCCATACACAGAGCAAATAGCACTCGCGTCTGTTCCCAGCAAGTACAGTGTATTGGACTGAAGAGGATCTACTGTTCTCGTCAGTTTCCTAAGCAGAGTTGAACTAGATATGGCCCGTGTGTGTAGGAAGCACAGTTCTTTTGTTCTGAGCAAGCTCACTGTTCTGGTCCTATAGGAAACACAGTAGAGTAGAAGAGTGCTCTTTTCTCAAAAGCAGAGTGTGTTTCTTGTAAGGCGAGCTTGCGTTTGTTTCTCAGTCCTAAATGGAGGTGAATCTCATGCAGTTTCTGGTCCTATGAGCAAGAGTTGTTTTGTGGTATGAAGAGTCACTATTGCTCTCCCATTGCCATACACAGTGCAAATAGCACTCGCATCTGTTCCCAGCAATACAGTGTATTGGACTGAAGAGGATCTACTGTTCTTGTCAGTTTCCTAAGGAGAATTGAACTAGATATGGCCGTGTGTGTAGGAAGCACAGTTCTTTTGTTCTGAGCAAGCTCACTGTTCTGGCGCTAAAGGAAACACAGTAGAGTAGAAGAGTGCTCCTTCCTCAAAAGCAGAGTGTGTTACTTGTAAGGCGAGGCAGCATTTGTTTCCCAGTCCTAAATGGAGTTGAATCACATGCAGTTTTTGGTCCTACGAGCAATAGTTGCTTTCTGGTAAGGAAAGTCACTATTGCGCTCACATTTCCACACACAGTGCAAATAGCACTGGCATCTGTTGCCAGCAAGTACAGTGCATTGGACTGAAGAGGAGCTACTTATCTTGTCAGTTTCCTCAGCAGAGATGAACTAGATATGGCCCGAGTGTAGGAAGCACAGTTCGTTTGTTCTGAGCAAGTTCTCTGTTTGGACCCCATAGGAAACACAGTAGAGTAGAAGAGTGCTCTTTTGTCAAAAGCAGAGTGTGTTTCTTGTAAGGCGAGCTAGCGTTTGTTTCCCAGTCCTAAATGGAGTTGAAATACACATGCAGTTTCTGGTCCTGCAAGCAAGAGTTGTTTTCTGGTAATGAGAGTCCATTTTGTGCTCCCTTTGCCATACACAGTACAAATAGCACTCGTGTCTGTTCCCAGCAAGTACAGTGTATTGGACTGAAGAGAGGCTACTGTTCTAGTCAGTTTTGTAAGCAGAATTGAACTATATATGGCCCGTGTGTGTAGGAAGCACAGTTCTTTTGTTCTGAGCAAGCTCACTGTTCTGGCCCTATAGGAAACACAGTAGAGTAGAGGAGTGCTCTTTTCTCAAAAGCAGAGTGTGTTTCTTGTAAGTCTAGCTAGCGTTTGTTTCCCAGTCCTAAATGGAGGTGAATCAAATGCAGTTTTTGGTCCTACGAGCAAGAGTTGCTTTCTGGTAAGAAGTGTCACTATTGTGCTCCCATTGCCATACACACTAAAAATAGCACTCGCGTCTGTTCCCAGCAAGTACAGTGTATTGGACTGAATGGGAGCTTCTGTTCTTGTCAGTTTCCTAAGCAGAGTTGAACTAGATATGGCACATATGTGTAGGAAGCACAGTTCTATTGTTCTCAGCAAGCTCACTGTTCTGGCCCTATAGGAAACACAGTAGAGTAGAAGAGTGCTCTTTTCTCAAAAGCAGAAAGTCTTTCTTGTAAGGCGAGCTAGTGTTTGTTTCCCAGTTCTAAATGGAGTTGAATCACATGCAGTTTCTGTTCCTACGAGCAAGAGTTGTTTTCTGGTAAGAAGAGTCACTATTGCGCTCCCATTGCCATACACAGCGCAAATCGCACTGGCGTTTGTTCCCAGCATGTACAGTGTATTGGACTGAAGAGGATCTACTGTTCTTGTCAGTTTAATAAGCAGAATTGAACGAAATATGTCCGTGTGTAGGAAGCACAGTTCTTTTGTTCTGAGGAAGCTCACTGTTCTGGCGCTATTGGAAACACAGTAGAGTAGAAGAGTGCTGTTTTCTCAAAAGCAGAGTGGGTTTCTTGTAAGGCGAGCTAGCATTTGTTTCCAAGTCCTAAATGGAGTTGAATCACATGCAGTTTCTGGTCCTACACGCAAGAGTTGTTTTCTGGTAAGGAAAGTCACTATTGCTCTCCCATTGCCATACACAGTGCAAATAGCACTCGCATCTGTTCCCAGCAAGTACAGTGTATTGGACTGAAGAGGAGCTACTGTTCATGTCATTTTCCTAAGCAGAGTTGAATTAGATATGGCGTGAGTGTGAAGGAAGCACAGTTCTTTTGTTCTCAGCAAGCTCACTGTTCGGACCCCATAGAAAACACAGTAGAGTAGAAGAGTGCTATTTACTCAAAAAGAAGACTGTGTTTCTTGTAAGGCGAGCTAGCGTTTGTTTCCCAGTCCTAAATGAAGTTGAATCACATGCAGTTTTTGGTCCTATGAGCAAGAGTTGTTTTTTGGTAAGGAAAGTCACTATTGCGCTCCATTTCCATACACAGTGCAAATAGCACTCGCGTCTGTTCGAAGCAAGTACAGTGTATTGGACTGAAGAGGAGCTACTGTTCTCGTCAGTCCAAAGCAGAGTTGAACTAGATATGGCCCGTGTGTGTAGGAAGCACAGTTCTTTTGTTCTGAGAAAGCTCACTGTTCTGGCCCTGTAGGAAACACAGTAGAGTAGAAGAGTGCTCTTTTCTAAAAAACAGAGTGTGTTTCATGTCAGGCGAGCTAGCGTTTGTTTCCCAGTCCTAAATGGAGCTGAATCACATGCAGTTTCTGGTCCTAGGAGCAAGAGTAGTTTTCTGGTAAGAAGAGTCACTATTATGCTCCCATTTCCGTACACAGTGCAAATAGCCCTCGCGTCTGTTCCCAGCAAGTACAGTGTATTGGACTGAAGAGGAGCTACTGTTCTTGTAAGTTTCCTAAGCAGAGTTGAACTAGATATGGCCCGTGTGTTTAGGAAGCACAGTTCTTTTTTTCTCAGCAAGCTCACTGTTCGGACCCCATAGGAAACATAGTAGAGTAGAAGAGTGCTTTTTTCTCAAAAGCAGAGTGTGTTTCTTTTAAGGCAAGCTAGGGTTTGTTTCCCAGTCCTAAATGGAGTTGAATCAAATTAAGTTTTTGGTCTTACGAGCAAGAGTTGTTTTCTGGTAAGAAGAGTCACTATTGCACTCCAATTGCCATACACAGTGCAAATAGCACTCGCGTCTGTTTTCAGCAAGTACAGTGTATTGGACTGAAAAGGAGCTACTGTTCTTGTCAGTTTCCTATGCAGAATTGAACTAGATCTGGCCCGTGCCTAGGAAGCACAGTTCTTTTGTTCTGAGCAAGATCACTGTTCTGGCACTACAGGAAACACAGTAGAGTAGAAGAGTGCTCTTTTCTCAAAAGCAGAGTGTGTTTCTTGAAAGGCGAGCTAGCGTTTGCTTCCCAGACCTAAATGTAGTTGAATCCCATGCAGTTTCTTGTCCTACGAGCAAGAGTTGTTTTCTGGTAAGAAGAGTCACTATTGCGCTCCCATATTCATACACAGTGCAAATAGCACTGGCGTCTGTTCCCAGCAAGTACAGTGTATTGGACTGAAGAGGATCTACTGTTCCTGTCAGTTTCCTAAGCAGAGTTGAACTAGATATGGCCCGTGTGTGTAGGAAGCACAGTTCTTTTGTTCTGAGCAAGCTCACTGTTCGGACCCCATAGGAAACACAGTAGAGTAGATGTGTGCCCTATTCTCAAAAGCAGAGCGTGTTTCTTGTAAGGCGAGCTAGCGTTTGTTTCCCATCCCTAAGTGGATTGAATCAAATGCAGTTTCAGGTCCTAAGAGCAAGAGTTGCTTTCTGGTAAGAAGAGTCACTATTGTGCATCCATTTCCGTACACAGAGCAAATAGCACTCGCGTCTGTTCCCAGCAAGTACAGTGTATTGGACTGAAGAGGATCTCCTGTTCTCGTCAGTTTCCTAAGCAGAGTTGAACTAGATATGGCCCGTGTGTGTAGGAAGCACAGTTCTTTTTTTCTGAGCAAGCTCACTGTTCTGGTCCTATAGGAAACACAGTAGAGTAGAAGAGTGCTCTTTTCTCAAAAGCAGAGTGTGTTTCTTGTAAGGCGAGCTTGCGTTTGTTTCCCAGTCCTAAATGGAGGTGAATCTCATGCAGTTTCTGGTCCTATGAGCAAGAGTTGTTTTGTGGTATGAAGAGTCACTATTGCTCTCCCATTGCCATACACAGTGCAAATAGCCCTCACGTCTGTTCCCAGCAAGTACAGTGTATTGGACTGAAGAGGATCTACTGTTCTTGTCAGTTTCCTAAGGAGAATTGAACTAGATATGGCCGTGTGTGTAGGAAGCACAGTTCTTTTGTTCTGAGCAAGCTCACTGTTCTGGCACTAAATGAAACACAGTAGAGTAGAAGAGTGCTCCTTCCTCAAAAGCAGAGTGTGTTACTTGTAAGGCGAGTTAGCATTTGTTTCCCAGTCCTAAATGGAGTTGAATCACATGCAGTTTTTGGTCCTACGAGTAAGAGTTGCTTTCTGGTAAGGAAAGTCACTATTGCGCTCCCATTGCCATACACAGTGCAAATAGCACTGGCATCTGTTGCCAGCAAGTACAGTGTATTGGACTGAAGAGGAGCTACTTCTCTTGTCAGTTTCCTCAGCAGAGATGAACTAGATATGGCCCGAGTGTAGAAAGCACAGTTCGTTTGTTCGGAGCAAGTTCTCTGTTTGGACCCCATAGGAAACACAGTAGAGTAGAAGAGTGCTCTTTTGTCAAAAGCAGAGTGTGTTTCTTGTAAGGCGAGCTAGCGTTTGTTTCCCAGTCCTAAATGGAGTTGAAATACACATGCAGTTTCTGGTCCTACAAGCGAGAGTTGTTTTCTGGTAATGAGAGTCCATTTTGTGCTCCCTTTGCCATACACAGTACAAATAGCACTCGCGTCTGTTCCCAGCAAGTACAGTGTATTGGACTGAAGAGAGGCTACTGTTCTTGTCAGTTTTGTAAGCAGAATTGAACTATATATGGCCCGTGTGTGTAGGAAGCACAGTTCTTTTGTTCTGAGCAAGCTCACTGTTCTGGCCCTATAGGAAACACAGTAGAGTAGAGGAGTGCTCTTTTCTCAAAAGCAGAGTGTGTTTCTTGTAAGTCTAGGTAGCGTTTGTTTCCCAGTCCTAAATGGAGGTGAATCAAATGCAGTTTTTGGTCCTACCAGCAAGAGTTGTTTTCTGGTAAGAAGAGTCACTATTGCGCTCCCATTGCCATACACACTAAAAATAGCACTCGCGTCTGTTTCCAGCAAGTACAGTGTATTGGACTGAAGAGGAGCTACTGTTCTTGTCAGTTTCCTAAGCAGAGTTGAACTAGATATGGCTTATATGTGTAGGAAGCACAGTTCTTTTGTTCTGAGCAAGCTCACTGTTCTGGCCCTATAGGAAACACAGTAGAGTAGAAGAGTGCTCTTTTCTCAAAAGCAGAAAGTGTTTCTTGTAAGGCGAGCTAGTGTTTGTTTCCCAGTTCTAAATGGAGTTGAATCACATGCAGTTTCTGTTCCTATGAGCAAGAGTTGTGTTCTGGTAAGAAGAGTCACTATTGCGCTCCCATTGCCATACACAGCGCAAATCGCACTGGCGTTTGTTCCCAGCATGTACAGTGTATTGGACTGAAGAGGATCTACTGTTCTTGTCAGTTTACTAAGCAGAATTGAACGAAATATGTCCGTGTGTAGGAAGCACAGTTCTTTTGTTCTGAGGAAGCTCAATGTTCTGGCGCTATTGGAAACACAGTAGAGTAGAAGAGTGCTGTTTTCTCAAAAGCAGAGTGGGTTTCTTGTAAGGCGAGCTAGCATTTGTTTCCAAGTCCTAAATGGAGTTGAATCACATGCAGTTTCTGGTCCTACACGCAAGAGTTGTTTTCTGGTAAGGAAAGTCACTATTGCTCTCCCATTGCCATACACAGTGCAAATAGCACTCGCATCTGTTCCCAGCACGTACAGTGTATTGGACTGAAGAGGAGCTACTGTTCATGTCATTTTCCTAAGCAGAGTTGAATTAGATATGGCGTGAGTGTGAAGGAAGCACAGTTCTTTTGTTCTCAGCAAGCTCACTGTTCGGACCCCATAGAAAACACAGTAGAGTAGAAGAGTGCTATTTACTCAAAAAGAAGACTGTGTTTCTTGTAAGGAGAGCTAGCGTTTGTTTCCCAGTCCTAAATGAAGTTGAATCACATGCAGTTTTTGGTCCTATGAGCAAGAGTTGTTTTTTGGTAAGGAAAGTCACTATTGCGCTCCATTTCCATACACAGTGCAAATAGCACTCGCGTCTGTTCGAAGCAAGTACAGTGTATTGGACTGAAGAGGAGCTACTGTTCTCGTCAGTCCAAAGCAGAGTTGAACTAGATATGGCCCGTGTGTGTAGGAAGCACAGTTCTTTTGTTCTGAGAAAGCTCACTGTTCTGGCCCTGTAGGAAACACAGTAGAGTAGAAGAGTGCTCTTTTCTAAAAAACAGAGTGTGTTTCATGTCAGGCGAGCTAGCGTTTGTTTCCCAGTCCTAAATGGAGCTGAATCACATGCAGTTTCTGGTCCTAGGAGCATGAGTAGTTTTCTGGTAAGAAGAGTCACTATTATGCTCCCATTTCCGTACACAGTGCAAATAGCCCTCGCGTCTGTTCCCAGCAAGTACAGTGTATTGGACTGAAGAGGAGCTACTGTTCTTGTGAGTTTCCTAAGCAGAGTTTAACTAGATATGGCCCGTGTGTGTAGGAAGCACAGTTCTTTTTTTCTCAGCAAGCTCACTGTTCGGACCCCATAGGAAACATAGTAGAGTAGAAGAGTGCTCTTTTCTCAAAAGCAGAGTGTGTTTCTTTTAAGGCAAGCTAGGGTTTGTTTCCCAGTCCTAAATGGAGTTGAATCAAATTAAGTTTTTGGTCTTACGAGCAAGAGTTGTTTTCTGGTAAGAAGAGTCACTATTGGACTCCAATTGCCATACACAGTGCAAATAGCACTCGCGTCTGTTTTCAGCAAGTACAGTGTATTGGACTGAAAAGGAGCTACTGTTCTTGTCAGTTTCCTATGCAGAATTGAACTAGATCTGGCCCGTGTCTAGGAAGCACAGTTCTTTTGTTCTGAGCAAGATCACTGTTCTGGCACTACAGGAAACACAGTAGAGTAGAAGAGTGCTCTTTTCTCAAAAGCAGAGTGTGTTTCTTGAAAGGCGAGCTAGCGTTTGCTTCCCAGTCCTAAATGGAGTTGAATCCCATGCAGTTTCTTGTCCTACGAGCAAGAGTTGTTTTCTCGTAAGAAGAGTCACTATTGCGCTCCCATATTCATACACAGTGCAAATAGCACTGGCGTCTGTTCCCAGCAAGTACAGTGTATTGGACTGAAGAGGATCTACTGTTCCTGTCAGTTTCCTAAGCAGAGTTGAACTAGATATGGCCCGTGTGTGTAGGAAGCACAGTTCTTTTGTTCTGAGCAAGCTCACTGTTCGGACCCCATAGGAAACACAGTAGAGTAGATGTGTGCCCTATTCTCAAAAGCAGAGCGTGTTTCTTGTAAGGCGAGCTAGCGTTTGTTTCCCATCCCTAAGTGGATTGAATCAAATGCAGTTTCAGGTCCTAAGAGCAAGAGTTGCTTTCTGGTAAGAAGAGTCACTATTGTGCATCCATTTCCGTACACAGAGCAAATAGCACTCGCGTCTGTTCCCAGCAAGTACAGTGTATTGGACTGAAGAGGATCTCCTGTTCTCGTCAGTTTCCTAAGCAGAGTTGAACTAGATATGGCCCGTGTGTGTAGGAAGCACAGTTCTTTTTTTCTGAGCAAGCTCACTGTTCTGGTCCTATAGGAAACACAGTAGAGTAGAAGAGTGCTCTTTTCTCAAAAGCAGAGTGTGTTTCTTGTAAGGCGAGCTTGCGTTTGTTTCCCAGTCCTAAATGGAGGTGAATCTCATGCAGTTTCTGGTCCTATGAGCAAGAGTTGTTTTGTGGTATGAAGAGTCACTATTGCTCTCCCATTGCCATACACAGTGCAAATAGCACTCACGTCTGTTCCCAGCAAGTACAGTGTATTGGACTGAAGAGGATCTACTGTTCTTGTCAGTTTCCTAAGGAGAATTGAACTAGATATGGCCGTGTGTGTAGGAAGCACAGTTCTTTTGTTCTGAGCAAGCTCACTGTTCTGGCGCTAAATGAAACACAGTAGAGTAGAAGAGTGCTCCTTCCTCAAAAGCAGAGTGTGTTACTTGTAAGGCGAGTTAGCATTTGTTTCCCAGTCCTAAATGGAGTTGAATCACATGCAGTTTTTGGTCCTACGAGTAAGAGTTGCTTTCTGGTAAGGAAAGTCACTATTGCGCTCCCATTGCCATACACAGTGCAAATAGCACTGGCATCTGTTGCCAGCAAGTACAGTGTATTGGACTGAAGAGGAGCTACTTCTCTTGTCAGTTTCCTCAGCAGAGATGAACTAGATATGGCCCGAGTGTAGAAAGCACAGTTCGTTTGTTCTGAGCAAGTTCTCTGTTTGGACCCCATAGGAAACACAGTAGAGTAGAAGAGTGCTCTTTTGTCAAAAGCAGAGTGTGTTTCTTGTAAGGCGAGCTAGCGTTTGTTTCCCAGTCCTAAATGGAGTTGAAATACACATGCAGTTTCTGGTCCTACAAGCGAGAGTTGTTTTCTGGTAATGAGAGTCCATTTTGTGCTCCCTTTGCCATACACAGTACAAATAGCACTCGCGTCTGTTCCCAGCAAGTACAGTGTATTGGACTGAAGAGAGGCTACTGTTCTTGTCAGTTTTGTAAGCAGAATTGAACTATATATGGCCCGTGTGTGTAGGAAGCACAGTTCTTTTGTTCTGAGCAAGCTCACTGTTCTGGCCCTATAGGAAACACAGTAGAGTAGAGGAGTGCTCTTTTCTCAAAAGCAGAGTGTGTTTCTTGTAAGTCTAGCTAGCGTTTGTTTCCCAGTTCTAAATGGAGTTGAATCACATGCAGTTTCTGTTCCTATGAGCAAGAGTTGTGTTCTGGTAAGAAGAGTCACTATTGCGCTCCCATTGCCATACACAGCGCAAATCGCACTGGCGTTTGTTCCCAGCATGTACAGTGTATTGGACTGAAGAGGATCTACTGTTCTTGTCAGTTTACTAAGCAGAATTGAACGAAATATGTCCGTGTGTAGGAAGCACAGTTCTTTTGTTCTGAGGAAGCTCAATGTTCTGGCGCTATTGGAAACACAGTAGAGTAGAAGAGTGCTGTTTTCTCAAAAGCAGAGTGGGTTTCTTGTAAGGCGAGCTAGCATTTGTTTCCAAGTCCTAAATGGAGTTGAATCACATGCAGTTTCTGGTCCTACACGCAAGAGTTGTTTTCTGGTAAGGAAAGTCACTATTGAGCTCCCATTGCCATAAACAGTGCAAATAGCACTCGCATCTGTTCCCAGCAAGTACAGTGTATTGGACTGAAGAGGAGCTACTGTTCATGTCATTTTCCTAAGCAGAGTTGAATTAGATATGGCGTGAGTGTGAAGGAAGCACAGTTCTTTTGTTCTCAGCAAGCTCACTGTTCGGACCCCATAGAAAACACAGTAGAGTAGAAGAGTGCTATTTACTCAAAAAGAAGACTGTGTTTCTTGTAAGGCGAGCTAGTGTTTGTTTCCCAGTCCTAAATGAAGTTGAATCACATGCAGTTTTTGGTCCTATGAGCAAGAGTTGTTTTTTGGTAAGGAAAGTCACTATTGCGCTCCATTTCCATACACAGTGCAAATAGCACTCGCGTCTGTTCGAAGCAAGTACAGTGTATTGGACTGAAGAGGAGCTACTGTTCTCGTCAGTCCAAAGCAGAGTTGAACTAGATATGGCCCGTGTGTGTAGGAAGCACAGTTCTTTTGTTCTGAGCAAGCTCACTGTTCTGGCCCTATAGGAAACACAGTAGAGTAGAGGAGTGCTCTTTTCTCAAAAGCAGAGTGTGTTTCTTGTAAGTCTAGCTAGCGTTTGTTTCCCAGTCCTAAATGGAGGTGAATCAAATGCAGTTTTTGGTCCTACGAGCAAGAGTTGTTTTCTGGTAAGAAGAGTCACTATTGCGCTCCCATTACCATACACAGTGCAAATAGCACTCGCGTCTGTTCCCAGCAAGTACAGTGTATTTGACTGAAGAGGAGCTACTGTTCTTGTCAGTTTCCTAAGCAGAGTTGAACTAGATATGGCACGTGTGTGTAGTAAGCACAATTCTTTTGTTCTGAGCAAGCTCACTGTTCTGGCCCTATAGGAAACACAGTAAAGTAGAAGAGTGCTCTTTTTTCAAAAGCAGAAAGTGTTTCTTGTAAGGCGAGCTAGTGTTTGTTTCCCAGTTCTAAATGGAGTTGAATCACATGCAGTTTCTGGTCCTACGAGCAAGAGTTGTTTTCTGGTAAGAAGAGTCACTATTGCGCTACCATTGCCATACACAGTGAAAATCGCACTGGCGTTTGTTCCCAGCATGTACAGTGTATTGCACTGAGGAGGATCTACTGTTCTTGTCAGTTTACTAAGCAGAATTGAACGAAATATGGCCGTGTGTAGGAAGCACAGTTCTTTTGTTCTGAGCAAGCTCACTGTTCTGGCGCTATAGGAAACACAGTAGAGTAGAAGAGTGCTGTTTTCTCAAAAGCAGAGTGTGTTTCTTTTAAGGTGAGCTAGCATTTGTTTCCAAGTCCTAAATGGAATTGAATCACATGCAGGTTCTGGTCCTACACGCAAGAGTTGTTTTCTGGTAAGGAAAGTCACTATTGTGCTCCCATTGCCATACACAGTGCAAATAGCCCTCGCATCTGTTCCCAGCAAGTACAGTGTATTGGACTGAAGAGAGGCTACTGTTCTTTTCAGTTTCGTAAGCAGAATTGAACTAGATATGGCCCGTGTGTGTAGGAAGCACAGTCCTTTTGTTCTGAGCAAGCACACTGTTCTGGCCATAGAAGAAACACTGTAGAGTAGAAGAGTGCTCTTTTCTCAAAAGCAGAATGTGTTTCTTGTGAGCAGAGCTAGCGTTTGTTTCCCAGTCCTACGTGGAGTTGAGTCACATGCAGTTTTTGGTCCTAAGAGCAAGAGTTGTTTTCTGGTAAGAAGAGTCACTATTGCGCTCCCATTGTCATACACAGTACAAATAGCACTCGTGTCTGTTCCCAGCAAGTACAGTGTATTGTACTGAAGAGGAATTACTGTTCTTGTCAGTTTCCTAAGCAAAGTTGAATTAGATATGGCCCATGTGTGTAGGAAGCACAGTTCTTTTGTTCTGAGCAAGCTCACTGTTCGGACCCCATAGGAAACACAGTAGAGTAGAAGAGTGCCCTTTTCACAAAATCAGAGTGTGTTTCTTGAAAGGCGAGCTAGTGTTTGTTTCCCAGTCAGAAATGGAGTTGAATCCCATGCAGTTTCTGGTCCTACGATCAAGAGCTGTTTTCTGGTAAGAAGAGTCACTATTGCGCTCCCAATGTCATACATAGGGCAAATAGCATTGGCATCGGTTCCCAGCATGTACAGTGTATTGGCCTGAAGAAGATCTACTGTTCTTGTCAGGTTCCTAAGCAGAATTAAACTAGATATGGCCGTGTGTGTAGGAAGCACAGTTCTTTTGTTCTGAGCAAGCTCACTGTTCGGACCCCATAGGAAACACAGTAGAGTAGAAGAGTGCCCTTTTCACAAAATCAGAGTGTGTTTCTTGAAAGTCGAGCTAGTGTTTGTTTCCCAGTCAGAAATGGAGTTGAATCCCATGCAGTTTCTGGTCCTACGAGCAAGAGTTTTTTCTGGTAAGAAGAGTCACTATTGCGCTCCCAATGCCATACACACTGCAAATTGCATTGGCGTCTGTTCCCAGCAAGTACAGTGTACTGGCCTGAAGAGGAGCTACTGTTCTTGTCAGTTTCCTAAGCAGAGTTGAACTAGATATGTCCCGGGTGTAGGAAGCACAGTTCTTTTGTTCTGAGCAAGTTCTCTGTTTGGACCCCATAGGAAACAAAGTAGAGTATAAGAGTGCTCTTTTGTCAAAAGCAGAGTGTGTTTCTTGTAAGGCAAGCTAGCGTTTGTTTCCCAGTCCTAAATGGAGGTGAAATACACATGAAGTTTCTGGTCCTACGAGCAAGAGTTGTTCTCTGGTAAGAAGAGTCCATTTTGCGCTCCCTTTGCCATACACAGTGCAAAAAGCACTCGCGTCTGTTCAGAGCAAGTACAGTGTATTGGACTGAAGAGAGGCTACTGTTCTTCTCAGTTTCGTAAGCAGAGTTGAACTAGATATGGCCCGCGTGTGTAGGAAGCACTGTTCTTTTGTTCTGAGCAAGCTCACTGTTCTGGCCCTATAGGAAACACAGTAGAGTAGAGGAGTGCTCTTTTCTCATACGCAGAGTGTGTTTCTTGTAAGGCTAGCTAGCTTTTGTTTCCCAGTCCTAAATGGAGGTGAATCAAATGAAGTTTTTGGTCCTACGAGCAAGAGTTGTTCTCTGGTAAGAAGAGTCACTATTGCGCTCCCATTGACATTCACAGTAAAAATAGCACTCACGTCTGTTCCCAACAAGTACAGTGTATTGGACTGAAGAGGAGCTATTGTTCTTGTCAGTTTCGTAAGCAGAGTTGAACTAGATATGGCCCGTGTGTGTAGGAAGCACAGTTCTTTTGTTCTGAGCAAGCTCACTGTTCGAACCCCAGAGGAAACACAGTAGAGTAGAAGAGTGATCTTTTCTCAAAAGCAGAGTGTGTTTCTTGTATGGCGAGCTAGCATTTGTTTCCCAGTCCTAAATGGAGTTGAATCACATGCAGTTTCTGGTCCTAGGAGAAAGAGTTGTTTTCTGGTAAAAAGAGTCACTATTGCGCTCCCATTTTCATACACAGGGCAAATAGCACTGGCGTCTGTTACCAGCATGTACAGTGTATTGGACTGAAGAGGATCTACTGTTCTTATCAGGTTCCTAAGCAGAGTGGAACTAGATATGGCCCGTGTGTGTAGGAAGCACATTTCTTTTGTTCTCAGCAAGCTCACTGTTCGGACACCATATAAAACACAGTAGAGTACATGTGTGCCCTATTCTCAAAAGCAGAGCATGTTTCTTGTAAGGCGAGCTAGCGTTTGTTTCCCAGTCTTAAGTGGATTGAATCAAATGCAGTTTCTGGTCCTAAGTTCAAGAGTTGTTTCCTGGTAAGAAGATTCACTATTGTGCACTTATTGCCGTACACAGTGCAAATAGCACTCGCGTCTGTTCCCAGCAAGTACAGTGTATTGGACTGAAGAGGAGCTACTGTTCTTGTCAGTTTCCTAAGCAGAGTTGAAGTAGATATGGCCCGTGTGTGTAGGAAGCACAGTTCTTTTGTTCTGACCAAGCTCACTGTTCGAACCCCATAGGAAACACAGTAGAGTAGAAGAGTGCTCTTTTCTCAAAAGCAGAGTGTGTTTCTTGTAAGGCGAGCTAGCATTTGTTTCCCAGTCCTAAATTGACTTGAAGTACACATGCAGTTTCTGGTCCTACGAGCAAGAGTGGTTTTCTGGTTAGAAGAGTCACTATTGCGCTCCCTTTGCCATACACAGGGCAAATAGCACTGGCGTCTGTTCCCAGCATGTACAGTGTATTCGACTGAAGAGGATCTACTGTTCTTGTCAGGTTCCTAAGCAGAGTTGAACTAGATATGGCTCGTGTGGGTAGGAAGCACAGTTTTTTTATTCTCAGCAAGCTCACTGTTCTGGCCCAATAGGAAACACAGTAGAGTAGAAGAGTGCTCTTTCCTCAAAAGCAGAGTGTGTTTCTTGTAAGGCGAGCTAGCGTTTGTTTCCCAATCCTAAATGGAGTTGAATCACATGCAGTTTCTGGTCCTACGAGCAAGAGTTTTTTCTGGTAAGGAAAGTGACTATTGTGCTCCCATTGCCATACACAGTGCAAATAGCACTCGCTTCTGTTCCCAGCAATTAGAGTGTATTGGGCTGAAGAGGAGCTATTGTTCTTGTCAGTTTCCTAAGCAGAGTTGAACTAGATATGACCCGTGTGTGTAGGAAGCACAGTTCTTTTGTTCTGAGCAAGCTCACTGTTCGGACCCCTTAGAAAACACAGTAGAGTAGAAGAGTGCTCTTTTCTCAAAAGCAGAGTGTGTTTCTTGTAAGGTGAGCTAGCGTTTGTTTCCCAGTGCTAAATGGAGTTGAATCACATGCAGTTTCTGGTCCTACGAGCAAGAGCTGTTTTCTGGTAAGAAGAGTCACTATTGCGCTCCCAATGTCATACACAGGGCAAATAGCTTTGGCGTCGGTTCCCAGCATCTACAGTGTATTGGACTGAAGAGGATCTACTGTTCTTGTCAGGTTCCTAAGCAGAATTAAACTAGATATGGCCGTGTTTGTAGGAAGCACAGTTCTTTTGTTCTGAGCAAGCTCACTGTTCGGACACCATAGGAAACACAATAGAGTAGAAGAGTGCCCTTTTCACAAAAGCAGAGTGTGTTTCTTGAAAGGCGAGCTAGTGTTTGTTTCCCAGTCAGAAATGGAGTTGAATCCCATGCAGTTTCTGGTCCTACGAACAAGAGTTTTTTCTGGTAAGAAGAGTCACTATTGCGCTCCCATTGCCATACACACTGCAAATAGCACTGGTGTCTGTTCCCAGCAAGTACAGTGTATTGGCCTGAAGAGGAGCTACTGTTCTTGTCAGTTTCCTAAGCAGAGTTGAACTAGATATGGCCCGTGTGTGTAGGAAGCACAGTTCTTTTGTTCTGAGCAAGCTCACTGTTTGGACCCCATAGGAAACACAGTAGAGTAGAAGAGTGCTCTTTTCTCAAAAGCAGAGTGTGTTTCTTGTAAGGTGAGCTAGCTTTTTTTTCACAGTCCTATATGGTGTTGAATCACATGCAGTTTCTGGTCCTACGAGCAAGAGATGTTTTCTGGTAAGAAGAGTCACTATTGTGCTCCCATTGTCATACACAGGGCAAATATCACTGGCGTCGTTTCCCAGCATGTACAGTGTATTGGACAGAAGAGGATCTACTTTTCTTGTCAGTTTCCTAATAAGAATTGAACGAGATATGGCCGTGTTTGTAGGAAGCACAGTTCTCTTGTTCTGATCAAGCTCACTGTTGTGGCCCTATAGGGAACACAGTAGAGTAGAAGAGTGCTCTTTCTCAAAAGCAGAGTGTGTTTTTTGTAAGGCGAGCTAGCATTTGTTTCCCAGTCCTAAATGGAGTTCAAATACACATGCAGTTTCTGGTCCTATGAGCTAGAGTTGTTTTCTGGTAAGAAGAGTCACTTTTGTGCTCCCTTTGACATACACAGTGCAAAAAGCTCTCGCGTCTGTTCCCAGCAATTACAGTGTATTGGACTGAAGAGGAGCTACTGTTCTTGTCAGTATCCTAAGCAGAATTGAACTAGATATGGCCCGTGTGTGTAGGAAGCACAGTTCTTTTGTTCTGAGCAAGCTCACTGTTCTGGCCCTATAGGAAACACACTAGAATAGAAGAGTGCTCTTTTCTCAAAAGCAGAGTGTGTTTCTTGTAAGGCGAGCTAGCGTTTGTTTCCCAGTCCCAAATGGAGTTGAATCAAATGCAGTTTTTGGTCCTACGAGCAAGAGTTGTTTTCTGGTAAGAAGAATCACTATTGCGCTCCCATTGCCATACACAGTACAAATAGCACTCGCTTCTGTTTCCAGGAAGTACAGTGTATTGGACTGAAGAGGAGCTACTGTTCTTGTCAGTTTACTAAGCAGAGTTGAACTAGATATGGCCCATGTGTTTAGGAAGCACAGTTCTTTTATTCTGAGCAAGCTCACTGTTTGAACCCCATAGGAAACACAGTAGAGTAGACAGGTGCTCTTTTCTCAAAAGCACAGTGTGTTTCTTGTAAGGCGAGCTAGCATTTGTTTCCCAGTCCTAAATGGAGTTCAAATACACATGCAGTTTCTGGTCCTATGAGCAAGTGTTGTTTTCTGGTTAGAAGAGTCACTATTGCGCTCCCTTTGCGATACACAGTGCAAACAGCCCTTGCGTCTGTTCCCAGCAAGTACAGTGTATTGGACTGAGGAGGAGCTACTGTTCTTGTCAGTTTCCTAAGCAGAGTTGAACTAGATATGGCCCGTGTGGAGGAAGCACAGTTCTTTTGTTCTCAGCAAGCTCACTGTTCGGACCCCATAGAAAACACAGTAGAGTAGAAGAGTGCTCTTCTCTCAAAAGCAGAGTGTGTTTCTTGTAAGGCGAGCTAGGGTTTGTTTCCCAGTCCTAAATGGAGTTAAATAACATGCAGTTTCTGGTCCTACGAGGAAAGTTTTTTCTGGTAGTAAGAGTAACTGTTGCGCTCCCATTGTCATACACAGGGCAAATAGCACTGGCGTCTGTTCCCAGCAAGTACAGTGTATTGGACTGAAGAGGAGCTACTGTTCTTGTCATTTTCCTAAGTGGAGTTGAATTGGATATGGCGCGAGTGTGTAGGAAGCACAGTTCTTTTGTTCTCAGCAAGCTCACAATTCGGACCCCATAGAAAACACAGTAGAGTTGAAGAGTGCACTTTACTCAAAAAGAAGAGTATGTTTCTTGTAAGGCGAGCTAGCGTTTGTTTCCCAGTCCTAAATGGAGTTGAATGACATTCAGTTTCTGGTCCTACGTTCAAGAGTTGTTTTCTGGTAAGAAGAGTAACTATTGCGCTCCCATTGCAGTACACAGTGCAAATAGCACTCGCATATGTTCCCAGCAAGTACAGTGTATTGGACTGAAGAGGAGCTACTGTTCTCGTCAGTTTCCTAAGCAGAGTTGAACTAGATATGGCCCGTGTGTGTAGGAAGCACAGTTCTTTTCTTCTGAGCAAGCTCGCTGTACTGGCCCTATAGGTAACACAGTAGAGTAGAAGAGTGCTCTTTTCTCAAAAGCAGAGTGTGTTTCTTGTAAGGCGAGCTAGCGTTTGTTTCCCAGTCCTAATTGGAGTTGAATCACATGCAGTTTCTGGTCCTACAAGCAAGAGTTGTTTTCTGGTAAGAAGAGTCACTATTGCGCTCCCATTGCCTTACACAGGGCAAATAGCACTGGCTTCTGTTCCCAGCATGTACAGTGTATTGGACTGAAGAGGATCTACTGTTCTTGTCAGGTTCCTAAGCAGAGTTGAACTAGATATGGCCCATGTGTGTAGGAAGCACAGTTCTTTGTACTCAGAAAACTCACTGTTCTGGCCCTATAGGAGACACAGTAGTGTAGAAGCGTGCTCTTTCCTCAAAAGCAGAGTGTGTTTCTTGTAAGGCGAGCTAGCGTTTGTTTCCCTGTGCTAAATGGAGTTGAAACCCATCAGTTTCAGGTCATATGAGCAAGAGTTGTTTTCTGGTAAGGAAAGTCACTATTGTGCTCCCATTGCCATACACAGTGCAAATAGCACTCGCGTCTGTTCCCAGCAAGTACAGTGTATTGGACTGAAGAGGAGTTACTGTTCTTGTCAGTTTCCTAAGCAGAGTTGAACTAGATATGACCCATGTGTGTAGGAAGCACAGTTCTTCTGTTCTGAGCAAGCTCACTGTTTGGACCCCATAGGAAACACAGTAGAGTAGATGTGTGCCCTATTCTCCAAAGCAGAATGTGTTTCTTGTAAGGCGAGCTAGCGTTTGTTTCCCAATCCTAAATGGAGTTGAATCACATGCAGGTTCTGGTCCTACGAGCAAGAATTGTTTTGTGGTAAGAAGAGTCACTATTGCGCTCCCTTTGTCATACATTGTGCAAATAGCACTGGCGTCTGTTCCAGCAAGTACAGTGTATTGGACTGAAGAGGATCTACTGTTCTTGTCAGTTGCCTAAGCAGAATTGAACTAGATATGGCCGTGTGTAGGAAGCACAGTTCTTTTGTTCTGAGCAAGCTCACTGTTCTGGCGCTATAGGAAACACAGTAGAGTAGAAGTGTGCTGTTTTCTCAAAAGCAGAGTGTGTTTCTTGTAAGGCGAGCTAGCGTTTGTTTCCAAGTTCTAAATGGAGTTGAATCACATGCAGTTTTTGGTCCTACACGCAAGAGTTGTTTTCTCGTAAGGAAAATCACTATTTTCCTCCCATTGCCATACACAGTGCAAATAGGACTCGCATCTTTTCCCAGCAAGCAGAGTGTATTGGGCTGAAGAGGCCCTACTGTTCTTGTCATTTTCCTAAGCAGAGTTGAATTAGATATGGCGTGAGTGTGTAGGAAGCACAGTTCTTTTGTTCTCAGCAAGCTCACTGTTCGGACCCCATAGAAAACACAGTAGAGTTGAAGAGTGCACTTTCCTCAAAAAGAAGAGTATGTTTCTTGTAAGGCGAGGTAGCGTTTTTTTCCCAGTCCTCAATGGAGTTGAATGACATTCAGTTTCTGGTCCTACGAGCAAGAGTTGTTTTCTGGTAAGAAGAGTAACTATTGCGCTCCCATTGCTGTACACAGTGCAAATAGCACTCTCATATGTTCCCAGCAAGTACAGTGTATTGGACTGAAGAGGAGCTACTGTTCTTGTCAGTTTCCTAAGCAGAGTTGAACTAGATATGACCCGTGTGTGTAGGAAGCACAGTTCTTCTGTTCTCAGCAAGCTCACTGTTTGGACACCATAGGAAACACAGTAGAGTAGATGTGTGCCCTATTCTCAAAAGCAGAATGTGTTTCTTGTAAGGCGAGGTAGCGTTTGTTTCCCAATCCTAAATGGAGTTGAATCACATGCAGTTTCTGGTCCTACGATCAAGAGTTGTTTTGTGGTAAGAAGAGTAACTATTGCGCTCCCATTGTCATATACAGGGCAAATAGCACTGGCGTCTGTTCCCAGCAAGTACAGTGTATTGGTCTGAAGAGGAGCTACTGTTCTTGTCAGTTTCCTAAGGAGAATTGAACTAGACATGGCCCGTGTGTGTAGGAAGCACAGTTCTTTTGTTCTGAACAAGCTCAATGTTCGGACCCCATATGAATCACAGTAGAATAGAAGACTGCTCTTTTCTCAAAAGCAGAGTGTGTTTCTTGTAAGGCAAGCTAGCGTTTGTTTCTCAGTCCTAAATGGAGTTGAATAAAATGCAGTTTTGGTCCTTCGAGCAAGAGTTGTTTTCTGGTAAAAAGAGTCACTATTGCGCTCCCATTGCCATACACAGTACAAATAGCACTCGCGTTTGTTTAACGCAAGTACAGTGTATTGGTCTGAAGAGGAGCTACTGTTCTTGTCAGTTTCCTAAGCAGAGTTGAACTAGATATGGCCCGTGTGTGTATTAAGCACAGTCCGTTTGTTCTGAGCAAGCTCACTGTTTGAACCCCATAGGAAACACAGTAGAGTAGAAGAGTGCTCTTTTCTCAAAAGCAGAGTGTGTTTCTTGTAAGGCAAGCTAGCATTTGTTTCCCAGTCCTAAATGGAGTTGAAATACACATGCAGTTTCTGGTCTTAAGAGCAAGAATTGTTTTCTGGTAAGAAGAGTCACTATTGCGCTCCCTTTGCCATACACAATGCAAATAGCACTCGCGTCTGTTCCCAACAAGTACAGTGTATTGGACTGAAGAGGAGCTACTGTTCTTGTCAGTTTCCTAAGCAGAATTGAACTAGATATGGCCCATGTGTGTAGGAAGCACAGTTCTTTTGTTCTGAGAAAGCTCACTGTTCTGGCCCTATAGGAAACACAGTAGTGTAGAAGAGTGCTCTTTTCTCAAAAGCAGAGTGTGTTTCTTGAAAGGCTAGCTAGCGTTTGTTTCCCAGTCCTAAATGGAGTTCAATCACATGCAGTTTCTGGTCCTACAAGCAAGAGATGTTTTCTGGTAAGAAGAGTAACTATTGTGCTCCCATTGACATACACAGTACAAATAGCACTCGTGTGTGTTTCCAGGAAGTACAGTGTATTGGACTGAAGAGGAGCTACTCTTCTTGTCAGTTTCCTAAGCAGAGTTGAACTAGATATGGCCCGTGTGTGTAGGAAGCACAGTTCTTTTGTTCTGAGCAAGCTCACTCTTCAAACCACATAGGAAACACAGTAGAGTAGAAGAGTGCTCTTTTCTGAAAAGCATAGTGTGTTTCTTGTAAGGCGAGCTAGCGTTTTTTTCCCAGTCCTAAATGGAGTTCAAATACACATGCAGTTTCTGGTCCTACGAGCAAGAGTTGTGTTCTGCTTAGAAGAGTCACTATTGTGCTCCCTTTGCCATACACAGTGCAAATAGCCCTGGCATCTGTTCCAAGCAAGTACAGTGTATTGGACTGAAGAGGAGCTACTGTTCTTGTCAGTTTCCTAAGCAGAGTTGAACTAGATATGGCCCGTGTGTAGGAAGCACAGTTCTTTTGTTCTGAGCAAGCTCACTATTCTGGCACTACAGGAAACACAGTATAGTAGAAGAGTGCTCTTTTCTCAAAAGCAGAATGTGTTTCTTGTAAGGCGAGCTAGTGTTTGTTTCCCAGTCCTAAATGGAGTTGAATCACATGGAGTTTCTGGTCCTACGAGCAAGAGTTGTTATCTGGTAAGAAGAGTCACTATTGGGTTCCCATTGCCGTACACAGTGCAAATAGCACTCGTGTCTGTTCCCAGCAAGTACAGTGTATCGGACTGAAGAGGAGCTGCTGTTCTCGTCAGTTTCCAAAGCAGAGTTGAACTAGATATCGCCCGTGTGTGTGGGAAGCACAGTTCTTTTGTTCTGAGCAAGCTCACTGTTCTGGCCCTATAGGAAACACAGTAGAGTAGAAGAGTGCTCTTTTCTAAAAAGCAGAGTGTGTTTCTTGTAAGGCGAGCTAGCCTTTGTTTCCCAGTCCTAAATGGAGCTGAATCATATGCAGTTTCTGGTCCTAAGAGCAAGAGTTGTTTTCTGGTAAGAAGAGTCACTATTGCGCTTCCTTTGCCATTCACAGTGCAAATAGCCCTGGCGTCTGTTCCCAGCAAGTACAGTGTATTGGACTGAAGAGGAGCTACTGTTCTTCTGAGTTTAATAAGCAGAGTTGAACTAGATATGGCCCATGTGTGTAGGAAGCACAGTTCTTTAGTTCTCAGCAAGCTCACTGTTCGGACCCCATAGGAAACACAGTAGAGTAGAAGAGTGCTCTTTTCTCAAAAGCAGAGTGTGTTTCTTGTAAGGCGAGCTTTGGTTTGTTTCCCTGTCCTAAATGGAGTTGAATCAAATGCAGTTTTTCGTCCTACGAGCAAGAGTTGTTTTCTGGTAAGAAGAGTCACTATTGCGCTCCCTTTGCCATACACAGTGCAAATAGCCCTCGCATCTGTTCCCAGCAAGTACAGTGTATTGGACTGAAGAGTAGCTACTGTTCTTGTCAGTTTCCTAAGCAGAGTTGAACTAGATATGGCCCGTGTGTGTACGAAGCACAGTTCTTTTGTTCTCAGCAAGCTCACTGTTCGGACCCCATAGAAAACACAGTAGAGTAGAAGAGTGAACTTTACTCAAAAAGAAGAGTATGTTTCTTGTACGGCGAGCTAGCGTTTGTTTCCCAGTCCTAAATGGTGTTGAATGACATTCAGTTTCTGGTCCTACGAGCAAGAGTTGTTTTCTGGTAAGAAGAGTAACTATTGCGCTCCCATTGCTGTACACAGTACAAGTAGCACTCGCGTATGTTCCCAGCAAGTACAGTGTATTGGACTGAAGAGGAGCTACTGTTCTCATCAGTTTCCTAAGCAGAGTTGAACTAGATATGGCCCGTGTGTGTAGGAAGCACAGTTCTTTTCTTCTGAGCAAGCTCGCTGTACTGGCCCTATAGGAAACACATTAGAGTAGAAGAGTGCTCTTTTCTCAAAAAAAGAGTGTGTTTCTTGTAAGGCGAGCTAGCGTTTGTTTCCCAGTCCTAAATGGAGTTGAATTACATGCAGTTTCTGGTCCTACAAGCAAGAGTTGTTTTCTGGTAAGGAAAGTCACTATTGCGCTCACATTGCCATACACAGTGCAAATAGCACTCGCGTCTGTTCCCAGCAAGTACAGTGTATTGGACTGAAGAGGAGTTACTGTTCTTGTCAGTTTCCTAAGCAGAGTTGAACTAGATATGACCCGTGTGTGTAGGAAGCACAGTTCTTCTGTTCTGAGCAAGCTCACTGTTCTGGCCCTATAGGAAACACAGTAGATTAGAAGAGTGCTATTTCCACAAAAGCAGAGTGTGTTTCTTGTAAGTCGAGATAGCGTTTGTTTCCCAGTCCTAAATGTAGTTGAATCACATGCAGGTTCTGGTCCTATGAGCAAGAATTGTTTTGTGGTAAGAAGGGTCACTATTGTGCTCCCATTGTCATACATTGTGCAAATAGCACTGGCGTCTGTTCCAGCAAGTACAGTGTATTGGACTGAAGAGGATCTACTGTTCTTGTCAGTTTCCTAAGCAGAATTGAACTAGATATGGCCGTGTGTAGGAAGCACAGTTCTTTGGTTCTGAGCAAGCTCACTGTTCTGGCGCTATAGGAAACACAGTAGAGTAGAAGAGTGCCCTATTCTCAAAAGCAGAGCGTGTTTCTTGTAAGGCGAGCTAGCGTTTGTTTCCCAGTCCTAAGTGGATTGATTCAAATGCAGTTTCTGGTCCTAAGAGCAAGAGTTGTTTTCTGGCAAGAAGAGTCACTATTGTGCCCCCTTGCCGTACACAGTGCAAATAGCACTCGCGTCTGTTCCCAGTAGTACAGTGTATTGGACTGAAGAGGAGCTACTGTTCTCGTCAGTTTCCTAAGCAGAGTTGAACTAGATATGGACCGTGTGTGTAGGAAGCACATTTCTTCTGTTCTGAGCAAGCTCACTGTTCTGGCCCTATAGGAAACACAGTAGATTAGAAGAGTGCTCTTTCCACAAAAGCAGAGTGTGTTTCTTGTAAGTCGAGATAGCGTTTGTTTCCCAGTCCTAAATGTAGTTGAATCACATGCAGGTTCTGGTCCTACGAGCAAGAATTGTTTTGTGGTAAGATGGGTCACTATTGTGCTCCCATTGTCATACATTGTGCAAACAGCGCTGGCGTCTGTTCCAGCAAGTACAGTGTATTGGACTGAAGAGGATCTACTGTTCTTGTCAGTTTCCTAAGCAGAATTGAACTAGATATGGCCGTGTGTAGGAAGCACAGTTCTTTGGTTCTGAGCAAGCTCACTGTTCTGGCGCTATAGGAAACACAGTAGAGTAGAAGAGTGCCCTATTCTCAAAAGCAGAGCGTGTTTCTTGTAAGGCGAGCTAGCGTTTGTTTCCCAGTCCTAAGTGGATTGATTCAAATGCAGTTTCTGGTCCTAAGAGCAAGAGTTGTTTTCTGGCAAGAAGAGTCACTATTGTGCCCCCTTGCCGTACACAGTGCAAATAGCACTCGCGTCTGTTCCCAGTAGTACAGTGTATTGGACTGAAGAGGAGCTACTGTTCTCGTCAGTTTCCTAAGCAGAGTTGAACTAGATATGGACCGTGTGTGTAGGAAGCACATTTCTTTTGTTCTGAGCAAGCACACTGTTTGGACCCCATAGGAAACACAGTAGAGTAGATGTGTGTGTAGGAAGCAAAGTTCTTTTGTTCTGAGCAAGCTCACTGTTCTGGCCATATAGGAAAAACAGTAGAGTAGAAAAGTGCTCTTTTCTCAAAAGCAGAGTGTGTTTCTTCTAAGGCGAGCTAGCGTTTGTTTCCCAGTCCTAAATGGAGTTGAATCAAATGAAGTTTTTGGTCCTACAAGCAAGAGTTGTTTTCTGGTAAGAAGAGTCACTGTTGCGCTCCCATTGCGACACACAGTGCAAATAGCACTCGCGTCTGTACCCAGTAATTACAGTGTATTGGACTGAAGAGGAGCTACTGTTCTCGTCAGTTTCCTAAGCAGAGTTGAACTAGATATGGCCCGTGTGTGTAGGAAGCACAGTTCTTTTGTTCTGAACATGCTCACTGTTCTCGCCCTATAGGAAACACAGTAGAGAAGATGTGTGCCCTATTCTCAAAAGCAGAGTGTGTTTCTTGTAAGGCGAGCTAGCGTTTGTTTCCCAATCCTAAATGGAGTTGAATCACATGCAGGTTCTGGTCCTACGAGCAAGAGTTGTTTTCTGGTATGAAGAGTCACTATTGCGCTCCAATTGCCATACACAGTACAAAAAGCACTCGCGTCTGTTCCAGCAAGTACAGTGTATTGGACTGAAGAGGAGCTACTGTTCTTGTCAGTTTCCTAAGCAGAGTTGAACTAGATATGACCCGTGTGTGTATTAAGCAAAATTCTTTTGTTCTGAGCAAGCTCACTGTTTGGACCACATAGGAAACACAGTAGAGAAGATGTGTGCCCTATTCTCAAAAGCAGAGCGTGTTTCTTGTAAGGCGAGCTAGCATTTGTTTCCCAGTCCTAAGTGGATTGAATCAAATGCAGTTTCTGTTCCTAAGAGCAAGAGTTGTTTTCTGGTAAGAAGAGTCACTATTGTGCTCCCATTGCCGTACACAGTGCAAATAGCCCTCGCGTCTGTTCCCAGCAAGTACAGTGTGTTTCTTGTAAGGCAAGCTAGCATTTGTTTCCCAGTCCTAAATGGAGTTCAAATACACATGCAGTTTCTGGTCCTATGAGCTAGAGTTGTTTTCTGGTAAGAAGAGTCACTATTGTGCTCCCTTTGGCATACACAGTGCAAATATCACTCAAGTCTGTTCCCAGAAAGTACAGTGTATTGGTCTGAAGAGGAGCTACTGTTCTTGTCATTTTCCTAAGCAGAGTTGAATTACATATGGCGCGAGTGTGTAGGAAGCACAGTTCTTTTGTTCTGAGCAAGCTCACTATTTTGGCCCTGTAGGAAACACAGGAGAGTAGAATAGTGCTTATTTCTCAAAAGCAGAGTGTGTTTCTTCTAAGGCGAGCTATCGTTTGTTTCCCAGTCCTAAATGGAGTTGAATCACATGCAGTTTCAGGTCCTACGAGCAAGAGTTGTTTTCTGGTAAGGAAAGTCACTATTGCGCTTCCATTGCAATACACAGTGCAAATAGCACTCGCGTCTGTTCCCAGCAAGTACAGTGTATTGGAATGAAGAGAAGCTACTGTTCTTGTCAATTTCCTAAGCAGAGTTGAACTAGATATGACCCCTGTGTGTAGGAAGCACAAATCTTTTGTTCTGGGCAAGCTCACTGTTTGGACCCCATAGGAAACACAGTAGAGAAAATGTGTGCCCTATTCTCAAAAGCAGAGCGTGTTTCTTGTAAGGCGAGCTTGCGTTTGTTTCCCTGTCCTAAGTGGATTGAATCAATGCAGTTTCTGGTCCTAAGAGCAAGAGTTGTTTTCTGGCAAGAAGAGTCACTATTGTGCCCCCTTGCTGTACACAGTGCAAATAGCACTCGCGTTTGTTCCCAGTAAGTACAGTGTATTGGACTGAAGCGGAGCTACTGTTCTCGTCAGTTTCCTAAGCAGAGTTGAACTAGATATGGACCGTGTGTGTAGGAAGCACATTTCTTTTGTTCTGAGCAAGCTCACTGTTCAAGTCCTATAGGAAACACAGTAAATTAGAAGAGTGCTCTTTTCTCAAAAGCAGAGTGTGTTTCTTGTAAGATGAGCTAGCGTTTGTTTCCCAATCCTAAATGGAGTTGAGTCACATGCAGTTTCTGGTCCTATGAGCTAGAGTTGTTTTCTGGTAAGAAGAGTCACTATTGCGCTCCCATTGTCATACACAGGGCAAATATCACTGGCTTCTGTTCCGAGCAAGTACAGTGTATTGGACAGAAGAGGATCTACTGTTCTTGTCAGTTTCCTAAGCAGAATTGAACTAGACTTGGCCCGTGTGTAGGAAGCAAAGTTCTTTTGTTCTGAGCAAGCTCACTGTTCTGGCCATATAGGAAAAACAGTAGAGTAGAAAAGTGCTCTTTTCTCAAAAGCAGAGTGTGTTTCTTCTAAGGCGAGCTAGCGTTTGTTTCCCAGTCCTAAATGGAGTTGAATCACATGCAGTTTTTGGTTCTACAAGCAAGAGTTGTTTTCTGGTAACGAAGAGTCACTGTTGTGCTCCCATTGCCATACACAGTACAAATAGCACTCGTGTCTGTTCCCAGCAAGTACAGTGTATTGGACTGAAGAGGAGCTACTGTTCTTGTCAGTTTCCTAAGAAGAGTTGAACTAGATATGGCCTGTGTGTGTAGGAAGCACAGTTCTTTTGTTCTGAGCAAGCTCACTGTTCGATCCCCATAGGAAACACAGTAGAGTAGAAGGGTGCTCTTTTCTCAAAAGCAGAGTGTGTTTCTTGTAAGGCGAGCTAGCATTTGTTTCCCAGTCCTAAATGGAGTTCAAATACACATGCAGTTTCTGGTCCTATGAGCTAGAGTTGTTTTCTGGAAGGAGAGTCACTATTGTGCTCCCTTTGACATACACAGTGCAAATAGCACTCGCGTCTGTTCCCAGCAATTACATGTATTGGACTGAAGAGGAGCTACTGTTCTTGTCAGTATCCTAAGCAGAATTGAACTAGATATGGCCCGTGTGTGTAGGAAGCACAGTTCTTTTGTTCTGAGCAAGCTCGCTGTTCTGGCCCTATAGGAAACACAGTAGAATAGAAGAGTGCTCTTTTCTCAAAAGCAGAGTGTGTTTCTTGTAAGGCGAGCTAGCGTTTGTTTCCCAGTCCTAATTGGAGTTGAATCACATGCACTTTCTGGTGCTACAAGGAAGAGTTGTTTTCTGGTAAGAAGAGTCACTATTGCGCTCCCATTGCCTTACACAGGGCAAATAGCACTGGCTTCTGTTACGAGCATGTACAGTTTATTGGACTGAAGAGGATCTACTGTTCTTGTCAGGTTCCTAAGCAGAGTTGAACTAGATATGGCCCATGTGTGTAGGAAGCACAGTTCTTTGTACTCAGAAAACTCACTGTTCTGGCCCTATAGGAAACACAGTAGAGTAGAAGCGTGCTCTTTCCTCAAAAGCAGAGTGTGTTTCTTGTAAGGCGAGCTAGCGTTTGTTTCCCAGTGCTAAATGGAGTTGAAACCCATCAGTTTCAGGTCATACGAGCAAGAGTTGTTTTCTGGTAAGGAAAGTCACTATTGTGCTCCCATTGCCATACAAAGTGCAAATAGCACTCGCGTCTGTTCCCAGCAAGTACAGTGTATTGGACTGAAGAGGAGTTACTGTTCTTGTCAGTTTCCTAAGCAGAGTTGAACTAGATATGACCCGTGTGTGTAGGAAGCACAGTTCTTCTGTTCTGAGCAAGCTCACTGTTTGGACCCCATAGGAAACACAGTAGAGTAGATGTGTGCCCTATTCTCAAAAGCAGAATGTGTTTCTTGTAAGGCGAGCTAGCGTTTGTTTCCCAATCCTAAATGGAGTTGAATCACATGCAGTTTCTGGTCCTAAGAGCAAGAGTTGTTTTGTGGTAAGAAGAGTCACTATTGCGCTCCCATTATCATACACAGGGCAAATAGCACTGGCGTCTGTTCCCAGCAAGTACAGTGTATTGGACTGAAGAGGATCTACTGTTCTTGTCAGTTTCCAAAGGAGAGTTGAACTAGATATGGCCCGTGTGTGTAGGAAGCACAGTTCTTTTGTACTCAGCAAGCTCACTGTTCTGGCCCTATAGGAAACACAGTAGAGTAGAAGAGTGCTCTTTCCACAAAAGCAGAGTGTGTTTCTTGTAAGTCGAGCTAGCGATTGTTTCCCAGTCCTAAACGTAGTTGAATCACATGCAGGTTCTGGTCCTACGAGCAAGAATTGTTTTGTGGTAATAAGAGTCACTATTGCGCTTCCTTTGTCATACATTGTGCAAATAGCACTGGCGTCTGTTCCAGCAAGTACAGTGTATTGGACTGAAGAGGATCTACTGTTCTCGTCAGTTTCCTAAGCAGAATTGAACTAGATATGGCCGTGTGTAGGAAGCACAGTTCTTTTGTTCTGAGCAAGCTCACTGTTCTGGCGCTATAGGAAACACAGTAGAGTAGAAGAGTGCTGTTTTCTCAAAAGCAGAGTGTGTTTCTTGTAAGGCGAGCTAGCGTTTGTTTCCAAGTTCTAAATGGAGTTGAATCACATGCAGTTTTTGGTCCTACACGCAAGAGTTGTTTTCTCATAAGGAAAATCACTATTTTCCTCCCATTTTCATACACAGTGCAAATAGCACTCGCATCTTTTCCCAGCAAGTAGAGTGTATTGGGCTGAAGAGGCCCTACTGTTCTTGTCATTTTCCTAAGCAGAGTTGAATTAGATATGGTGCGAGTGTGTAGGAAGCAATGTTCTTTTGTTCTCAGCAAGCTCACTGTTCGGACCCCATAGAAAACACAGTAGAGTTGAAGAGTGTACTTTCCTCAAAAAGAAGAGTAACTATTGCGCTCCCGTTGCTGTACACAGTGCAAATAGCACTCGCGTATGTTCCCAGGAAGTACAGGGTATTGGACTGAAGAGGAGCTACTGTTCTCGTCAGTTTCCTAAGCAGAGTTGAACAAGACATGGCCCGCGTGTATAGGAAGCACAGTTCTTTTCTTCTGAGCAAGCTCACTGTTCTGGCCCTATAGGTAACACAGTAGAGTAGAAGAGTGCTCTTTTCTCAAAAGCAGAGTGTGTTTCTTGTAAGGCGAGCTAGCGTTTGTTTCCCAGTCCTAATTGGAGTTGAATCACATGCAGTTTCTGGTCCTACAAGCAAGAGTTGTTTTCTGGTAAGAAGAGTCACTATTGCCCTCCCATTGTCATACACAGGGCAAATAGCACTGGCTTCTGTTCCCAGCATGTACAGTGTATTGGATTGAAGAGGATCTACTGTTCTTGTCAGGTTCCTAAGCAGAGTTGAACTAGATATGGCCCATGTGTGTACGAAGCACAGTTCTTTGTACTCAGAAAACTCACTGTTCTGGCCCTATAGGAAACACAGTAGAGTAGAAGCGTGCTCTTTCCTCAAAAGCAGATTGTGTTTCTTGTAAGGCGAGCTAGCGTTTGTTTCCCAGTGCTAAATGGAGTTGAAACCCATCAGTTTCAGGTCATACGAGCAAGAGTTGTTTTCTGGTAAGGAAAGTCACTATTGTGCTCCCATTGCCATACACTGTGCAAATAGCATTCGCGTCTGTTCCCAGCAAGTACAGTGTATTGGACTGAAGAGGAGCTACTGTTCTTGTCAGTTTCCTAAGCAGAGTTGAACTAGATATGGACCGTGTGTGTAGGGAGCACATTTCTTTTGTTCTGAGCAAGCTCACTGTTCAAGCCCTATAGGAAACACAGTAAATTAAAAGAGTGCTCTTTTCTCAAAAGCAGAGTGTGTTTCTTGTAAGGCGAGCTAGCGTTTGTTTCCCAGTCCTAAATGTAGTTGAATCAAATGCAGTTTTTGGTCCTACAAGCAAGAGTTGTTTTCTGGTAAGAAGAGTTACTGTTGCGCTCCCATTGCCATACACAGTACAAAGAGCACTCGTGTCTTTTCCCAGCAAGTACAGTGTATTGGACTGAAGAGGAGCTACTGTTCTTGTCAGTTTCCTAAGCAGAGTTGAACTAGATATGGCCCGTGTGTGTAGGAAGCACAGTTCTTTTGTTCTGAGCAAGCTCACTGTTCGAACCCCATAGGAAACACAGCAGAGTAGAAGAGTGCTCTTTTCTCAAAAGCAGAGTGTGTTTCTTGTAAGGCGAGCTAGAGTTTGTTTCCCAGTCCTAAATGGAGTTGAATCACATGCAGTTTCCGTTCCTACGAGCAAGAGTTGTTTTCTGGTAAGGGAAGTCACTATTGGTCTCCTATTGCCATACACAGTGCAAATAGCACTCGCGTCTGTTCCCAGCAAGTACAGTGTATTGGACTGATGAGGAGCTACTGTTCTTGTCAGTTTCCTAAACAAATATGAACAAGATATGGCCCGTGTGTGTAGGAAGCACAGTTCTTTTGTTCTGAGCAAGCTCACTGTTTGGATCCCATAGGAAACACAGTAGTGTAGAAGAGTGCTCTTTTCTCAAAAGCAGAGTGTGTTTCTTGTAAGGCGAGCTAGCGTTTGTTTCCCAGTTTTAAATGGAGTTGAAATACACATGCAGTTCCTGGTCCTACGAGCAAGAGTTGTTTTCTGGTTAGAAGTGTCACTATTGCGCTCCCTTTGAAATACACAATGCAAATAGCCCTCGCGTCTGTTCCCAGCAATTACATGTATTGGAATGAAGAGGAGCTACTGTTCTTGTCAGTTTCCTAAGCATAGTTCTGGTAAGGAAAGTCACTATTGGGCTCCCATTGTCATACAAAGGGCAAATAGCACTGGCATTTGTTCCCAGCTAGTACAGTGTATTGGACTGAAGAGGATCTACTGTTCTTGTCAGGTTCCTAAGCAGAGTTGAACTAGATATGGCCCGTGTGTGTATGAAGCACATTTCTTTGTTCTGGGCAAGCTCACTGTTCTGGCACTATAGGAAACATAGTAGAGTAGAAGAGTACTCTTTTCTCAAAACAGAGTGTGTTTCTTGTAAGGCGAGCTAGTATTTGTTTCCCCGTCCTAAATGGATTTGAATCACATGCAGTTTCTGGTCCTACGAGCAAAAGTTTTTTCTGGTAAGAAGAGTCACTTTTGCGCTCCCATTGTCATACACAGGGCAAATAGCACTGGTATTTGTTCCCAGCATGTACAGTGTATTGGACTGAAGATGAGCTACTGTTCTTGTCAGGTTCCTAAGCAGAGTTGAACTAGATATGGCCCGTGTGTGTATGAAGCACATTTCTTCTGTTCTGAGCAAGCTCACTGTTCTGGCCCCATAGGAAAAACCGTAGAGTAGATGTGTGCCCTATTCTCAAAAGCAGAGTGTGTTTCTTGTAAGGCGAGCTGGCGTTTGTTTCCCAATCCTAAATGGAGTTGAATCACATGCAGTTTCTGGTCCTACGAGCAAGAGTTGTTTTCTGGTAAGAAGAGTCACTATTGTGCTCCCATTGCTGTACACAGTGCAAATAGCACTCGCGTCTGTTCCCAGCAAGTACAGTGTATTGGACTGAAGAGGAGCTACTGTTCTCATCAGTTTCCTAAGCAGAGTTGAACTAGATATGGCCCGTGTGTGTAGGAAGCACAGTTCTTTTGGTCTGAGCAAGCTCATTGTTCTGGCCCTATAGGAAACACAGTAGAGTAGAAGTGTGCCCTTTTCTCAAAAGCAGAGCTTGTTTCTTGTAAGGCAAGCTAGCGTTTGTTTCCCAGTCCTAAGTGGAGTTGAATCACATGCAGTTTCTGGTCCTACGAGCAAGAGTTGTTTTCTGGTAAAAAGAGTCACTATTGTGCTCCCAATGCCGTACACAGTGCAAATAGCACTCGCGTCTATTCCCAGCAAGTACAGTGTATTGGACTGAAGGGGATCTACTGTTCTTGTCAGTTTCCTAAGCAGAGTTGAACTAGATATGGCCCGTGTGTATAGGAAGCACAGTTCTTTTGCTCTGAGCATGCTCACTGTTCGGACCCCATAGGAAACACAGGAGAGTAGAAGAGTGCTCTTTTCTCAAAAGCAGAGTGTGTTTCTTGTAAGGCGAGCTAGCGTTTGCTTCCCCGTCCTAAATGGATTTGAATCACATACAGTTTCTGGTCCTAGAAGCAAGAGTTTTTTCTGGTAAGAAAAGTCACTATTGGGCTCCCATTGTCATACAAAGTGCAAATAGCACTGGCGTCTGTTCCCAGCAAGTACAGTGTATTGGACTGAAGAGATCTACTGTTCTTGTCAGTTTCCTAAGCAGAATTGAACTAGATATGGCCCGTGTGTGTAGGAAGCACAGTTCTTTTGTTCTGAGCAAGCTCACTGTTTGGACCCCATAGGAAACACAGTAGAGTAGGTGTGTGCCCTATTCTCAAAAGCAGAGTGTGTTTCTTGTAAGGCAAGCTGGCATTTGTTTCCCAATTTTAAATGGAGTTGAATCACATGCAGTTTCTGCTCTTACGAGCAAGAATTGTTTTCTGGTAAGAAGAGTCACTATTGTGCTACCATTGCCATACACAGTACAAATAGCCCTCGCGTCTGTTTCCAGCAAGTACAGTATATTGGTCTGAAGAGGAGCTACTGTTCTTGTCAGTTTCCTAAGCAGAGTTGAACTAGATATGACCCATGTGTAGGAAGCACAGTTCTTTTGTTCTGAGCAAGCTCACTGTTTGGAACCCACAGGAAACACAGTAGAGGAGATTTGTGCCCTATTCTCAAAAGCAGAGTGTGTTTCTTGTAAGGCGAGCTGGCGTTTGTTTCCCAATCCTAAATGGAGTTGAATCACATGCAGTTTCTTGTCCTACGAGCATGAGTTGTTCTCTGGTAAAAAGAGTCACTATTGCGCTCCCATTGCCATACACAGTACAAATAGCACTCGCGTATGTTTCCAGCAAGTACAGTTTATTGGTCTGAAGAGGAGCTACAGTTCTTGTCAGTTTCCTAAGCAGAGTTGAACTAGATATGGCCCGTGTGTGTAGGAAACACAGTTCTTTTGTTCTCAGCAAGCTCACTGTTCGGACCACATAGAAAACACAGTAGAGTAGTAGAGTGCTCTTTTCTCAAAAGCAGAGTGTGTTTCTTGTAAGGCGAGCTAGCATTTGTTTCCCAATCCTAAATGGAGTTGAATCACATGCAGATTCTGGTCCTACGAGCAAGAGTTGTTTTCTGGTAAGAAGAGTCACTATTGTGCTCCCATTGCCATACACAGTGCAAATAGCCCTCGCGTCTGTTCCCAGCAAGTACAGTGTATTGGACTGAAGAGGAGCTACTGTTTTTGTCAGTTTCCTAAGCAGAGTTGAACTAGATATGGCCCATGTGTGTAGGAAGCACAGTTCTTTTGTACTCAGCAAGCTCACTGTTCTGGCCCTATAGGAAACACAGTAGAGTAGAAGTGTGCTCTTTCCTCAAAAGGAGAGTGTGTTTTTTGTAAGGCGAGCTAGCGTTTGTTTCCCAGTCCTAAATGGAGTTGAATCACATGCAGTTTCAGGTCCTATGAGCAAGAGTTGTTTTTTGGTAAGGAATGTCACTATTGCGCTCCCATTGCCATACACAGTGCAAATAGCACTCGCGTCTGTTCCCAGCAAGTACAGTGTATTGGACTGAAGAGTATCTACTGTTCTTGTCAGTTTCCTAAGCAGAGTTGAACTAGATATGGCCCATGTGTGTAGGAGGCACAGTTCTTTGTTCTGAGCAAGCTCACTGTTCTGGCCCTATAGGAAACACAGTAGAGTAGAAGAGTGCTCTTTCCTCAAAAGCAGAGTGTGTTTCTTGTAAGGCGAGCTAGCGTTTGTTTCCCAGTACTAAATGGAGTTGAATCACATGCAGTTTCAGTTCCTACCAGCACGAGTTGTTTTCCGGTAAGGAAAGTCACTATTACTCTAACATTGCCATACACAGTGCAAATAGCACTCGCGTCTGTTCCCAGCAAGTACAGTGTATTGGACTGAAGAGGATGTACTGTTCTTGTCAGTTTCCTAAGCAGAATTAAACTGGATATAGCCATTTGTGTAGGAAGCACAGTTCTTTTGTTCTGAGCAAGCTCACTGTACTGGCCCTATAGGAAACACATTAGAGTAGAAGAGAGCTCTTTTCTCAAAAGCAGAGTGTGTTTCTTGTAAGGCTGGCTATTGTTTGTTTCCCAGTCAGAAACGGAGTTGAATCTCATGCAGTTTCTGGTCCTACGAGCTAGAGTTGTTTTCTGGTAAGGAAAGTCACTATTGGGCTCCCATTGTCATACACAGGGCAAATAGCACTGGCATTTGTTCCCAGCATGTACAGTGTATTGGACTGAAGAGGATCTACTGTTCTTGTCAGGTTCCTAAGCAGAGTTGAACTAGATATGGCCCGTGTGTGTATGAAGCACATTTCTTCTGTTCTGAGCAAGCTCACTGTTCTGGCCCTATAGGAAACACCGTAGAGTAGATGTGTGCCCTATTCTCAAAAGCAGAGTGTGTTTCTTGTAAGGTAAGCTGGTGTTTGTTTCCCAATCCTAAATGGAGTTGAATCACATGCAGTTTCTGGTCCTACGAACAAGAGTTGTTTTCTGGTAAGAAGAGTCACTATTGTGCTCCCATTGCTGTACACAGTGCAAATAGCACTCGCGTCTGTTCCCAGCAAGTGCAGTGTATTGGACTGAAGAGGAGCTACTGTTCTCGTCAGTTTCCTAAGCAGAATTGAACTAGATATGGCCCGTGTGTGTAGGAAGCACAGTTCTTTTGGTCTGAGCAAGCTCATTGTTCTGGCCTTTTGGAAACACAGTAGAGTAGAGGAGTGCTCTTTTCTCAAAAGCAGAGTGTGTTTCTTGTAAGGCGAGCTAGCGTTTGCTTCCCAGTCCTAAATGGATTTGAATCACATGCAGTTTATGGTCCTAGAAGCAAGAGTTTTTTCAGGTAAGAAAAGTCACTATTGGGATCCCATTGTCATAGAAAGTGCAAATAGCGATGGCGTCTGTTCCCAGCAAGTACAGTGTATTGGACTGAAGAGGATCTACTGTTCTTGTCAGTTTCCTAAGCAGAATTGAACTAGATATGGCCCGTGTGTGTAGGAAGCACAGTTCTTTTGTTCTGAGCAAGCTCACTGTTCTGGCCCTATAGGAAACACAGTAGAGTAGAAGAGTGCTCTTTTCTCAAAAGCAGAGTGTGTTTCTTGTAAGGCGAGCTAGCATTTGTTTCCCAGTCCTAAATGGAGTTGAAATACACATGCAGTTTCTGGTCCTACGAGCAAGAGTTGTTTTCTTGTAAGAAGAGTCACTGTTGCGCTCTCTTTGCCATACACAGTGCAAATAGCACTCGCGTCTGTTCCCAACAAGTACAGTGTATTGGACAGAAGAGGAGCTACTGTTCTTGTCAGTTTCCTAAGCAGAATTGAACTAGATATGGCCCGTGTGTGTAGGAAGCACAGTTCTTTTGTTCTGAGCAAGCTCACTGTTCTGGCCCTACAGGAAACACAGTAGAGTAGAAGTGTGCTCTTTCCTCAAAAGCAGAGTGTGTTTCTAGTAAGGCGAGCTAGTGTTTGTTTTCCAGTCCTAAATGGAGGTGAATCACAGGCAGTTTCTGGTCCTAGGAGCAAGAATTGTTTTCGGGTAAGAAGAGTCACTCCCATTGCTGTTCACAGTGCAAATAGCACTCGCGTCTGTTCCCAGCAAGTACAGTGTATTGGACTGAAGAGAAGCTACCGTTCTCCTCAGTTTCCTAAGCAAAGTTGAACTAGATATGGCCCGTGTGTTTAGGAAGCACAGTTCTTTTGGTCTGAGCAAGCTCATTGTTCTGGCCCTTTAGGAAACACAGTAGAGTAGAAGTGTGCCCTTTTCTCAAAAGCAGAGCTTGTTTCATGTAAGGCAAGCTAGCGTTTGTTTCCCAGTCCTAAGTGGAGTTGAATCACATGCAGTTTCTTGTCCTACGAGCAAGAGTTGTTTTCTGGTAAAAAGAGTCACTATTGCGCTCCCAATGCCGCAAACAGTGCAAATAGCACTCGCGTCTATTCCCAGCAAGTACAGTGTATTGGACTGAAGAGGAGCTACTGTTCTTGTCAGTTTCCTAGGCAGAGTTGAACTAGATATGGACCGTGTGTGTAGGAAGCACAGTTCTTTTGTTCTGAGCAAGCTCACTGCTCTGGCCCTATAGGAAACACAGCAGAGTAGAACAGTGCTCTTCTCAAAAGCAGAGTGTGTTTCTTGTAAGGCGAGCTAGCGTTTGTTTCCCAGTCCTAAATGGAGTTGAATCAAATGCAGTTGTTGGTCTTACGAGCAAGAGTTGTTTTCTGGTAAAAAGAGTCACTATTGCGCTCCCAATGCCGCAAACAGTGCAAATAGCACTCGCGTCTATTCCCAGCAAGTACAGTGTATTGGACTGAAGGGGAACAACTGTTCTTGTCAGTTTCCTAAGCAGAGTTGAACTAGATATGGCCCGTGTGTATAGGAAGCACAGTTCTTTTGTTCTGAGCATGCTCACTGTTCGGACCCCATAGAAAACACAGTAGAGTAGAAGAGTGCTCTTTTCTCAAAAGCAGAGTGTGTTTCTTGTAAGGCGAGCTAGCGTTTGCTTCCCAGTCCTAAATGGATTTGAATCCCATGCAGTTTCTGGTCCTAGAAGCAAGAGTTTTTTGTGGTAAGAAAAGTCACTATTGGGCTCCCATTGTCATACAAAGTGCAAATAGCAATGGCGTCTGTTCCCAGCAAGTACAGTGTATTGGACTGAAGAGGATCTACTGTTCTTGTCAGTTTCCTGAGCAGAATTGAACTAGATATGGCCTGTGTGTCTAGGAAGCACAGTTCTTTTGTTCTGAGCAAGCTCACTGTTTGGACCCCATAGGAAACACAGTAGAGTAGGTGTGTGCCCTATTCTAAAAAGCAGAGTGTGTTTCTTGTAAGGCGAGATGGCATTTGTTTCCCAATTTTAAATGTAGTTGAATCACATGCAGTTTCTGGTCCTACGAGCAAGAGTTGTTTTCTGGTAAGAAGAGTCACTATTGTCCTCCCATTGCCATACACAGTACAAATAGCACTCGCGTCTGTTTCCAGCAAGTACAGTATATTGGTCTGAAGAGGAGCTACTGTTCTTGTCAGTTTCCTAAGCAGAGTTTAACTAGATATGACCCATGTGTAGGAAGCACAGTTCTTTTGTTCTGAGCAAGCTCAATGTTTGGAACCCACAGGAAACACAGTAGAGGAGATGTGTGCCCTATTCTCAAAAGCAGAGTGTGTTTCTTGTAAGGCGAGCTGGCGTTTGTTTCCCAGTCCTAAATGGAGTTGAATCACATGCAGTTTCTGGTCCTACGAACATGAGTTGTTTTCTGGTAAGAAGAGTCACTATTGCGCTCCCATTGCCATACACAGTACAAATAGCACTCGCGTATGTTTCCAGCAAGTACAGTGTATTGGTCTAAAGAGGAGCTATAGTTCTTGTCAGTTTCCTAAGCAGAGTTGAACTAGATATGGCCCGTGTGTGTAGGAAGCACAGTTCTTTTGTTCTCAGCAAGCTCACTGTTCGGACCACATAGAAAACACAGTAGAGTAGTGGAGTGCTCTTTTCTCAAAAGCAGAGTGTGTTTCTTGTAAGGCGAGATGGCATTTGTTTCCCAATTTTAAATGGAGTTGAATCACATGCAGTTTCAGTTTATACGAGCAAGAGTTGTTTTCTGGTAAGGAAAGTCACTATTGCGCTCCCATTGCCATACACAGTTCAAATAGCACTCGCGTCTGTTCCCAGCAAGTACAGTGTATTGGACTGAAGAGGAGCTACTGTTCTTGTCAGTTTCTTAAGCAGAGTTGAACTAGATATGACCCGTGTGTGCAGGAAGCACAATTCTTTTGTTTTGAGCAAGCTCACTGTTTGGACCCCATAGGAAACACAGTAGAGAAGATATGTGCCCTATTCTTTAAAGCAGAGCGAGTTTCTTGTAAGGCGAGCTAGCGTTTGTTTCCCAGTCCTAAGTGGATTGAATCAAATGCAGTTTCTGGTCCTAAGAGCAAGAGTTGTTTTCTGGTAAGAAGAGTCACTATTGTGCTCCCATTGCCGTACACAGTACAAATAGCACTAGCGTCTGTTCCCAGTAAGTACAGTGTATTGGACTGAAGAGGAGCTACTGTTCTTGTCAGTTTCCTAGGCAGAGTTGAACTAGATATGGACCGTGTGTGTAGGAAGCACAGTTCTTTTGTTCTGAGCAAGCTCACTGCTCTGGCCCTATAGGAAACACAGCAGAGTAGAACAGTGCTCTTCTCAAAAGCAGAGTGTGTTTCTTGTAAGGCGAGCTAGCGTTTGTTTCCCAGTCCTAAATGGAGTTGAATCAAATGCAGTTGTTGGTCTTACGAGCAAGAGTTGTTTTCTGGTAAAAAGAGTCACTATTGCGCTCCCAATGCCGCAAACAGTGCAAATAGCACTCGCGTCTATTCCCAGCAAGTACAGTGTATTGGACTGAAGGGGAACAACTGTTCTTGTCAGTTTCCTAAGCAGAGTTGAACTAGATATGGCCCGTGTGTATAGGAAGCACAGTTCTTTTGTTCTGAGCATGCTCACTGTTCGGACCCCATAGAAAACACAGTAGAGTAGAAGAGTGCTCTTTTCTCAAAAGCAGAGTGTGTTTCTTGTAAGGCGAGCTAGCGTTTGCTTCCCAGTCCTAAATGGATTTGAATCCCATGCAGTTTCTGGTCCTAGAAGCAAGAGTTTTTTGTGGTAAGAAAAGTCACTATTGGGCTCCCATTGTCATACAAAGTGCAAATAGCAATGGCGTCTGTTCCCAGCAAGTACAGTGTATTGGACTGAAGAGGATCTACTGTTCTTGTCAGTTTCCTGAGCAGAATTGAACTAGATATGGCCTGTGTGTCTAGGAAGCACAGTTCTTTTGTTCTGAGCAAGCTCACTGTTTGGACCCCATAGGAAACACAGTAGAGTAGGTGTGTGCCCTATTCTAAAAAGCAGAGTGTGTTTCTTGTAAGGCGAGATGGCATTTGTTTCCCAATTTTAAATGTAGTTGAATCACATGCAGTTTCTGGTCCTACGAGCAAGAGTTGTTTTCTGGTAAGAAGAGTCACTATTGTCCTCCCATTGCCATACACAGTACAAATAGCACTCGCGTCTGTTTCCAGCAAGTACAGTATATTGGTCTGAAGAGGAGCTACTGTTCTTGTCAGTTTCCTAAGCAGAGTTTAACTAGATATGACCCATGTGTAGGAAGCACAGTTCTTTTGTTCTGAGCAAGCTCAATGTTTGGAACCCACAGGAAACACAGTAGAGGAGATGTGTGCCCTATTCTCAAAAGCAGAGTGTGTTTCTTGTAAGGCGAGCTGGCGTTTGTTTCCCAGTCCTAAATGGAGTTGAATCACATGCAGTTTCTGGTCCTACGAACATGAGTTGTTTTCTGGTAAGAAGAGTCACTATTGCGCTCCCATTGCCATACACAGTACAAATAGCACTCGCGTATGTTTCCAGCAAGTACAGTGTATTGGTCTAAAGAGGAGCTATAGTTCTTGTCAGTTTCCTAAGCAGAGTTGAACTAGATATGGCCCGTGTGTGTAGGAAGCACAGTTCTTTTGTTCTCAGCAAGCTCACTGTTCGGACCACATAGAAAACACAGTAGAGTAGTGGAGTGCTCTTTTCTCAAAAGCAGAGTGTGTTTCTTGTAAGGCGAGATGGCATTTGTTTCCCAATTTTAAATGGAGTTGAATCACATGCAGTTTCAGTTTATACGAGCAAGAGTTGTTTTCTGGTAAGGAAAGTCACTATTGCGCTCCCATTGCCATACACAGTTCAAATAGCACTCGCGTCTGTTCCCAGCAAGTACAGTGTATTGGACTGAAGAGGAGCTACTGTTCTTGTCAGTTTCTTAAGCAGAGTTGAACTAGATATGACCCGTGTGTGCAGGAAGCACAATTCTTTTGTTTTGAGCAAGCTCACTGTTTGGACCCCATAGGAAACACAGTAGAGAAGATATGTGCCCTATTCTCCAAAGCAGAGCGAGTTTCTTGTAAGGCGAGCTAGCGTTTGTTTCCCAGTCCTAAGTGGATTGAATCAAATGCAGTTTCTGGTCCTAAGAGCAAGAGTTGTTTTCTGGTAAGAAGAGTCACTATTGTGCTCCCATTGCCGTACACAGTACAAATAGCACTAGCGTCTGTTCCCAGTAAGTACAGTGTATTGGACTGAAGAGGAGCTACTGTTCTTGTCAGTTTCCTAGGCAGAGTTGAACTAGATATGGACCGTGTGTGTAGGAAGCACAGTTCTTTTGTTCTGAGCAAGCTCACTGCTCTGGCCCTATAGGAAACACAGCAGAGTAGAACAGTGCTCTTCTCAAAAGCAGAGTGTGTTTCTTGTAAGGCGAGCTAGCGTTTGTTTCCCAGTCCTAAATGGAGTTGAATCAAATGCAGTTGTTGGTCTTACGAGCAAGAGTTGTTTTCTGGTAAGAAGAGTCACTATTGCGCTCCCATTGCCATACACAGTACAAATAGCACTCGCATCTGTTCCCAGCAAGTACAGTGTATTGGACTGAAGAGGAGCTACTGTTCTTGTCAGGGTCCTAAGCAGAGTTGAACTAGATATGGCCCATGTGTGTAGGAAGCACAGTTCTTTTGTACTCAGCAAGCTCACTGTTCTGGCGCTATAGGAAACACAGTAGAGTAGAAGAGTGCTCTTTCCTCAAAAGCAGAGTGTGTTTCTTGTAAGTCGAGCTAGCGTTTGTTTCCCAGTCCTAAATGTAGTTGAATCACATGCAGTTTCTGTTCCTAGGAGCAAGAATTGTTTTGTGGTAAGAAGAGTCACTATTGCGCTCCCATTGTCATACACAATGCAAATAGCACTGGCGTCTGTTCCCAGCAAGTACAGTGTATTGGACTGAAGAGGATCTACTGTTCTTGTCAGTTTCCTAAGCAAAACTGAACTAGATATGGCCATGTGTAGGAAAAACAGTTCTTTTGTTCTGAGCAAGCTCACTGTTCTGGCGCTATAGGAAACACAGTAGAGTAGAAGAGTGCTGTTTTCTCAAAAGCAGAGTGCGTTTCTTGTAAGGCGAGCTAGCGTTTGTTTCCAAGTTCTAAATGGAGTTGAATCACATGCAGTTTTTGGTCCTACACGCAAGAGTTGTTTTCTGGTAAGGAAAGTCACTATTGCGCTCCCATTGCTGTACACAGTGCAAAGAGCACTCGCGTATGTGCCCAGCAAGTGCAGTGTATTGGACTGAAGAGGAGCTACTGTTCTTGTTAGTTTCCTAAGCAGAGTTTAACTAGATATGACCCGTGTGTGTAGGAAGCACAGTTCTTTTGTTCTGAGCAAGCTCACTGTTTGGACCCCATAGGAAACACAGTAGAGTAGATGTGTGCCCTATTCTCAAAAGCAGAGTGTGTTTCTTGTAAGGCGAGCTAGCGTTTTTCCCAATCCTAAATGGAGTTGAATCACATGCAGTTTCTGGTCCTACGAGCAAGAGTTGTTTTGTGGTTAGAAGAGTCACTATTGTGCTCCCATTGTCATACACAGGGCAAATAGCACTGGCGTCTGTTCCCAGTAAGTACAGTGTATTGGACTGAAGAGGATCTACTGTTCTTGTCAGTTTCCTAAGGAGAATTGAACTAGATATGGCCCGTGTGTGTAGGAAGCACAGTTCTTTTGTTCTGAGCAAGCTTACTGTTCTGGCCCTATGAAAAACACGGTAGAGTAGAAAAGGGCTCTTTTCTCAAAAGCAGAGTGTGTTTCTTCTAAGGCGAGCTAGCATTTGTTTCTCAGTCCTAAATGGAGTTGAATCAAATGCAGTTTTTGGTCCTACGAGCAAGAGTTGTTTTCTGGTAAGAAGAGTCAGTATTGTGCTCCCATTGCCATACACAGTACATATAGCACTCGCGCTTGTTTAACGCAAGTACAGTGTATTGGTCTGAAGAGGAGCTACTGTTCTTGTCAGTTTCCTAAGCAGAGTTGAACTAGATATGGCCCGTGTGTATAGGAAGCACAGTTCTTTTGCTCTGAGCATGCTCACTGTTCGGACCCCATAGGAAACACAGGAGAGTAGAAGAGTGCTCTTTTCTCAAAAGCAGAGTGTGTTTCTTGTAAGGCGAGCTAGCGTTTGCTTCCCCGTCCTAAATGGATTTGAATCACATACAGTTTCTGGTCCTAGAAGCAAGAGTTTTTTCTGGTAAGAAAAGTCACTATTGGGCTCCCATTGTCATACAAAGTGCAAATAGCACTGGCGTCTGTTCCCAGCAAGTACAGTGTATTGGACTGAAGAGATCTACTGTTCTTGTCAGTTTCCTAAGCAGAATTGAACTAGATATGGCCCGTGTGTGTAGGAAGCACAGTTCTTTTGTTCTGAGCAAGCTCACTGTTTGGACCCCATAGGAAACACAGTAGAGTAGGTGTGTGCCCTATTCTCAAAAGCAGAGTGTGTTTCTTGTAAGGCAAGCTGGCATTTGTTTCCCAATTTTAAATGGAGTTGAATCACATGCAGTTTCTGCTCTTACGAGCAAGAATTGTTTTCTGGTAAGAAGAGTCACTATTGTGCTACCATTGCCATACACAGTACAAATAGCCCTCGCGTCTGTTTCCAGCAAGTACAGTATATTGGTCTGAAGAGGAGCTACTGTTCTTGTCAGTTTCCTAAGCAGAGTTGAACTAGATATGACCCATGTGTAGGAAGCACAGTTCTTTTGTTCTGAGCAAGCTCACTGTTTGGAACCCACAGGAAACACAGTAGAGGAGATTTGTGCCCTATTCTCAAAAGCAGAGTGTGTTTCTTGTAAGGCGAGCTGGCGTTTGTTTCCCAATCCTAAATGGAGTTGAATCACATGCAGTTTCTTGTCCTACGAGCATGAGTTGTTCTCTGGTAAAAAGAGTCACTATTGCGCTCCCATTGCCATACACAGTACAAATAGCACTCGCGTATGTTTCCAGCAAGTACAGTTTATTGGTCTGAAGAGGAGCTACAGTTCTTGTCAGTTTCCTAAGCAGAGTTGAACTAGATATGGCCCGTGTGTGTAGGAAACACAGTTCTTTTGTTCTCAGCAAGCTCACTGTTCGGACCACATAGAAAACACAGTAGAGTAGTAGAGTGCTCTTTTCTCAAAAGCAGAGTGTGTTTCTTGTAAGGCGAGCTAGCATTTGTTTCCCAATCCTAAATGGAGTTGAATCACATGCAGATTCTGGTCCTACGAGCAAGAGTTGTTTTCTGGTAAGAAGAGTCACTATTGTGCTCCCATTGCCATACACAGTGCAAATAGCCCTCGCGTCTGTTCCCAGCAAGTACAGTGTATTGGACTGAAGAGGAGCTACTGTTTTTGTCAGTTTCCTAAGCAGAGTTGAACTAGATATGGCCCATGTGTGTAGGAAGCACAGTTCTTTTGTACTCAGCAAGCTCACTGTTCTGGCCCTATAGGAAACACAGTAGAGTAGAAGTGTGCTCTTTCCTCAAAAGGAGAGTGTGTTTTTTGTAAGGCGAGCTAGCGTTTGTTTCCCAGTCCTAAATGGAGTTGAATCACATGCAGTTTCAGGTCCTATGAGCAAGAGTTGTTTTTTGGTAAGGAATGTCACTATTGCGCTCCCATTGCCATACACAGTGCAAATAGCACTCGCGTCTGTTCCCAGCAAGTACAGTGTATTGGACTGAAGAGTATCTACTGTTCTTGTCAGTTTCCTAAGCAGAGTTGAACTAGATATGGCCCATGTGTGTAGGAGGCACAGTTCTTTGTTCTGAGCAAGCTCACTGTTCTGGCCCTATAGGAAACACAGTAGAGTAGAAGAGTGCTCTTTCCTCAAAAGCAGAGTGTGTTTCTTGTAAGGCGAGCTAGCGTTTGTTTCCCAGTACTAAATGGAGTTGAATCACATGCAGTTTCAGTTCCTACCAGCACGAGTTGTTTTCCGGTAAGGAAAGTCACTATTACTCTAACATTGCCATACACAGTGCAAATAGCACTCGCGTCTGTTCCCAGCAAGTACAGTGTATTGGACTGAAGAGGATGTACTGTTCTTGTCAGTTTCCTAAGCAGAATTAAACTGGATATAGCCATTTGTGTAGGAAGCACAGTTCTTTTGTTCTGAGCAAGCTCACTGTACTGGCCCTATAGGAAACACATTAGAGTAGAAGAGAGCTCTTTTCTCAAAAGCAGAGTGTGTTTCTTGTAAGGCTGGCTATTGTTTGTTTCCCAGTCAGAAACGGAGTTGAATCTCATGCAGTTTCTGGTCCTACGAGCTAGAGTTGTTTTCTGGTAAGGAAAGTCACTATTGGGCTCCCATTGTCATACACAGGGCAAATAGCACTGGCATTTGTTCCCAGCATGTACAGTGTATTGGACTGAAGAGGATCTACTGTTCTTGTCAGGTTCCTAAGCAGAGTTGAACTAGATATGGCCCGTGTGTGTATGAAGCACATTTCTTCTGTTCTGAGCAAGCTCACTGTTCTGGCCCTATAGGAAACACCGTAGAGTAGATGTGTGCCCTATTCTCAAAAGCAGAGTGTGTTTCTTGTAAGGTAAGCTGGTGTTTGTTTCCCAATCCTAAATGGAGTTGAATCACATGCAGTTTCTGGTCCTACGAACAAGAGTTGTTTTCTGGTAAGAAGAGTCACTATTGTGCTCCCATTGCTGTACACAGTGCAAATAGCACTCGCGTCTGTTCCCAGCAAGTGCAGTGTATTGGACTGAAGAGGAGCTACTGTTCTCGTCAGTTTCCTAAGCAGAATTGAACTAGATATGGCCCGTGTGTGTAGGAAGCACAGTTCTTTTGGTCTGAGCAAGCTCATTGTTCTGGCCTTTTGGAAACACAGTAGAGTAGAGGAGTGCTCTTTTCTCAAAAGCAGAGTGTGTTTCTTGTAAGGCGAGCTAGCGTTTGCTTCCCAGTCCTAAATGGATTTGAATCACATGCAGTTTATGGTCCTAGAAGCAAGAGTTTTTTCAGGTAAGAAAAGTCACTATTGGGATCCCATTGTCATAGAAAGTGCAAATAGCGATGGCGTCTGTTCCCAGCAAGTACAGTGTATTGGACTGAAGAGGATCTACTGTTCTTGTCAGTTTCCTAAGCAGAATTGAACTAGATATGGCCCGTGTGTGTAGGAAGCACAGTTCTTTTGTTCTGAGCAAGCTCACTGTTCTGGCCCTATAGGAAACACAGTAGAGTAGAAGAGTGCTCTTTTCTCAAAAGCAGAGTGTGTTTCTTGTAAGGCGAGCTAGCATTTGTTTCCCAGTCCTAAATGGAGTTGAAATACACATGCAGTTTCTGGTCCTACGAGCAAGAGTTGTTTTCTTGTAAGAAGAGTCACTGTTGCGCTCTCTTTGCCATACACAGTGCAAATAGCACTCGCGTCTGTTCCCAACAAGTACAGTGTATTGGACAGAAGAGGAGCTACTGTTCTTGTCAGTTTCCTAAGCAGAATTGAACTAGATATGGCCCGTGTGTGTAGGAAGCACAGTTCTTTTGTTCTGAGCAAGCTCACTGTTCTGGCCCTACAGGAAACACAGTAGAGTAGAAGTGTGCTCTTTCCTCAAAAGCAGAGTGTGTTTCTAGTAAGGCGAGCTAGTGTTTGTTTTCCAGTCCTAAATGGAGGTGAATCACAGGCAGTTTCTGGTCCTAGGAGCAAGAATTGTTTTCGGGTAAGAAGAGTCACTCCCATTGCTGTTCACAGTGCAAATAGCACTCGCGTCTGTTCCCAGCAAGTACAGTGTATTGGACTGAAGAGAAGCTACCGTTCTCCTCAGTTTCCTAAGCAAAGTTGAACTAGATATGGCCCGTGTGTTTAGGAAGCACAGTTCTTTTGGTCTGAGCAAGCTCATTGTTCTGGCCCTTTAGGAAACACAGTAGAGTAGAAGTGTGCCCTTTTCTCAAAAGCAGAGCTTGTTTCATGTAAGGCAAGCTAGCGTTTGTTTCCCAGTCCTAAGTGGAGTTGAATCACATGCAGTTTCTTGTCCTACGAGCAAGAGTTGTTTTCTGGTAAAAAGAGTCACTATTGCGCTCCCAATGCCGCAAACAGTGCAAATAGCACTCGCGTCTATTCCCAGCAAGTACAGTGTATTGGACTGAAGGGGAACAACTGTTCTTGTCAGTTTCCTAAGCAGAGTTGAACTAGATATGGCCCGTGTGTATAGGAAGCACAGTTCTTTTGTTCTGAGCATGCTCACTGTTCGGACCCCATAGAAAACACAGTAGAGTAGAAGAGTGCTCTTTTCTCAAAAGCAGAGTGTGTTTCTTGTAAGGCGAGCTAGCGTTTGCTTCCCAGTCCTAAATGGATTTGAATCCCATGCAGTTTCTGGTCCTAGAAGCAAGAGTTTTTTGTGGTAAGAAAAGTCACTATTGGGCTCCCATTGTCATACAAAGTGCAAATAGCAATGGCGTCTGTTCCCAGCAAGTACAGTGTATTGGACTGAAGAGGATCTACTGTTCTTGTCAGTTTCCTGAGCAGAATTGAACTAGATATGGCCTGTGTGTCTAGGAAGCACAGTTCTTTTGTTCTGAGCAAGCTCACTGTTTGGACCCCATAGGAAACACAGTAGAGTAGGTGTGTGCCCTATTCTAAAAAGCAGAGTGTGTTTCTTGTAAGGCGAGATGGCATTTGTTTCCCAATTTTAAATGTAGTTGAATCACATGCAGTTTCTGGTCCTACGAGCAAGAGTTGTTTTCTGGTAAGAAGAGTCACTATTGTCCTCCCATTGCCATACACAGTACAAATAGCACTCGCGTCTGTTTCCAGCAAGTACAGTATATTGGTCTGAAGAGGAGCTACTGTTCTTGTCAGTTTCCTAAGCAGAGTTTAACTAGATATGACCCATGTGTAGGAAGCACAGTTCTTTTGTTCTGAGCAAGCTCAATGTTTGGAACCCACAGGAAACACAGTAGAGGAGATGTGTGCCCTATTCTCAAAAGCAGAGTGTGTTTCTTGTAAGGCGAGCTGGCGTTTGTTTCCCAGTCCTAAATGGAGTTGAATCACATGCAGTTTCTGGTCCTACGAACATGAGTTGTTTTCTGGTAAGAAGAGTCACTATTGCGCTCCCATTGCCATACACAGTACAAATAGCACTCGCGTATGTTTCCAGCAAGTACAGTGTATTGGTCTAAAGAGGAGCTATAGTTCTTGTCAGTTTCCTAAGCAGAGTTGAACTAGATATGGCCCGTGTGTGTAGGAAGCACAGTTCTTTTGTTCTCAGCAAGCTCACTGTTCGGACCACATAGAAAACACAGTAGAGTAGTGGAGTGCTCTTTTCTCAAAAGCAGAGTGTGTTTCTTGTAAGGCGAGATGGCATTTGTTTCCCAATTTTAAATGGAGTTGAATCACATGCAGTTTCAGTTTATACGAGCAAGAGTTGTTTTCTGGTAAGGAAAGTCACTATTGCGCTCCCATTGCCATACACAGTTCAAATAGCACTCGCGTCTGTTCCCAGCAAGTACAGTGTATTGGACTGAAGAGGAGCTACTGTTCTTGTCAGTTTCTTAAGCAGAGTTGAACTAGATATGACCCGTGTGTGCAGGAAGCACAATTCTTTTGTTTTGAGCAAGCTCACTGTTTGGACCCCATAGGAAACACAGTAGAGAAGATATGTGCCCTATTCTCCAAAGCAGAGCGAGTTTCTTGTAAGGCGAGCTAGCGTTTGTTTCCCAGTCCTAAGTGGATTGAATCAAATGCAGTTTCTGGTCCTAAGAGCAAGAGTTGTTTTCTGGTAAGAAGAGTCACTATTGTGCTCCCATTGCCGTACACAGTACAAATAGCACTAGCGTCTGTTCCCAGTAAGTACAGTGTATTGGACTGAAGAGGAGCTACTGTTCTTGTCAGTTTCCTAGGCAGAGTTGAACTAGATATGGACCGTGTGTGTAGGAAGCACAGTTCTTTTGTTCTGAGCAAGCTCACTGCTCTGGCCCTATAGGAAACACAGCAGAGTAGAACAGTGCTCTTCTCAAAAGCAGAGTGTGTTTCTTGTAAGGCGAGCTAGCGTTTGTTTCCCAGTCCTAAATGGAGTTGAATCAAATGCAGTTGTTGGTCTTACGAGCAAGAGTTGTTTTCTGGTAAGAAGAGTCACTATTGCGCTCCCATTGCCATACACAGTACAAATAGCACTCGCATCTGTTCCCAGCAAGTACAGTGTATTGGACTGAAGAGGAGCTACTGTTCTTGTCAGGGTCCTAAGCAGAGTTGAACTAGATATGGCCCATGTGTGTAGGAAGCACAGTTCTTTTGTACTCAGCAAGCTCACTGTTCTGGCGCTATAGGAAACACAGTAGAGTAGAAGAGTGCTCTTTCCTCAAAAGCAGAGTGTGTTTCTTGTAAGTCGAGCTAGCGTTTGTTTCCCAGTCCTAAATGTAGTTGAATCACATGCAGTTTCTGTTCCTAGGAGCAAGAATTGTTTTGTGGTAAGAAGAGTCACTATTGCGCTCCCATTGTCATACACAATGCAAATAGCACTGGCGTCTGTTCCCAGCAAGTACAGTGTATTGGACTGAAGAGGATCTACTGTTCTTGTCAGTTTCCTAAGCAAAACTGAACTAGATATGGCCATGTGTAGGAAAAACAGTTCTTTTGTTCTGAGCAAGCTCACTGTTCTGGCGCTATAGGAAACACAGTAGAGTAGAAGAGTGCTGTTTTCTCAAAAGCAGAGTGCATTTCTTGTAAGGCGAGCTAGCGTTTGTTTCCAAGTTCTAAATGGAGTTGAATCACATGCAGTTTTTGGTCCTACACGCAAGAGTTGTTTTCTGGTAAGGAAAGTCACTATTGCGCTCCCATTGCTGTACACAGTGCAAAGAGCACTCGCGTATGTGCCCAGCAAGTGCAGTGTATTGGACTGAAGAGGAGCTACTGTTCTTGTTAGTTTCCTAAGCAGAGTTTAACTAGATATGACCCGTGTGTGTAGGAAGCACAGTTCTTTTGTTCTGAGCAAGCTCACTGTTTGGACCCCATAGGAAACACAGTAGAGTAGATGTGTGCCCTATTCTCAAAAGCAGAGTGTGTTTCTTGTAAGGCGAGCTAGCGTTTTTCCCAATCCTAAATGGAGTTGAATCACATGCAGTTTCTGGTCCTACGAGCAAGAGTTGTTTTGTGGTTAGAAGAGTCACTATTGTGCTCCCATTGTCATACACAGGGCAAATAGCACTGGCGTCTGTTCCCAGTAAGTACAGTGTATTGGACTGAAGAGGATCTACTGTTCTTGTCAGTTTCCTAAGGAGAATTGAACTAGATATGGCCCGTGTGTGTAGGAAGCACAGTTCTTTTGTTCTGAGCAAGCTTACTGTTCTGGCCCTATGAAAAACACGGTAGAGTAGAAAAGGGCTCTTTTCTCAAAAGCAGAGTGTGTTTCTTCTAAGGCGAGCTAGCATTTGTTTCTCAGTCCTAAATGGAGTTGAATCAAATGCAGTTTTTGGTCCTACGAGCAAGAGTTGTTTTCTGGTAAGAAGAGTCAGTATTGTGCTCCCATTGCCATACACAGTACATATAGCACTCGCGCTTGTTTAACGCAAGTACAGTGTATTGGTCTGAAGAGGAGCTACTGTTCTTGTCAGTTTCCTAAGCAGAGTTGAACTAGATATGCCCCGTGTGTGTAGGAAGCACACTTCTTTTGTTCTGACCAAGCTCATGTTCGAACCCCATAGGAAACACAGTAGAGTAGAAGAGTGCTCTTTCCTCAAAAGCAGAGTGTGTTTCTAGTAAGGCGAGCTAGTGTTTGTTTCCCAGTCCTAAATGGAGTTGAATCACATGCAGTTTCTGGTCCTAGGAGCAAGAGTTGTTTTCTGGTAAGAAGAGTCACTCCCATTGCTGTTCACAGTGCAAATAGCACTCGCGTCTGTTCCCAGCAAGTACAGTGTATTGGACTGAAGAGGAGCTGCTCTTCTTGTTAGTACCCTAAGCAGAGTTGAACTAGATATGGCCCGTGTGTGTAGGACGCACAGTTCTTTTGTTCTGAGCAAGCTCACTGTTCTGGCGCTATAGGAAACACAGTAGAGTAGAAGAGTGCATTTTTCTCAAAAGCAGAGTGTGTTTCTTTTAAGGCGAGCTAGCGTTTGTTTCCAAGTCCTAAATGGAGTTGAATTACATGCAGTTTCTGGTCCTACACGCAAGAGTTGTTTTCTGGTAAGGAAAGTCACTATTGCGCTCCCATTGCTATACACAGTGCAAATAGCACTCGCATCTGTTCCCAGCAAGTACAGTGTATTGGACTGAAGAGGAGCTACTGTTCATGTCATTTTCCTAAGCAGAGTTGAATTAGATATGGCGTGAGTGTGTAGGAAGCACAGTTCTTTTGTTCTGACAAAGCTCACTGTTCTGGCCCTATAGGAAACACTGTAGAGTAGAAGAGTGCTCTTTACTCAAAAAGAAGACTGTGTTTCTTGTAAGGCGAGCTAGTGTTTGTTTCCCAGTCCTAAATGGAGTTGAATCACATGCAGTTTTTGGTCCTACGAGCAAGAGTTGTTTTTTGGTAAGGAAAGTCACTATTGTGCTCCATTTCCATACACAGTGCAAATAGCACTCGCGTGTGTTCGAAGCAAGTACAGTGTATTGGACTGAAGAGGAGCTACTGTTCTCGTCAGTTTCCAAAGCAGAGTTGAACTAGATATGGCCCGTGTGTGTAGGAAGCACAGTTCTTTTGTTCTGAGAAAGCTCACTGTTCTGGCCCTATAGGAAACACTGTAGAGTAGAAGAGTGCTCTTTTCTAAAAAACTGAGTGTGTTTCATGTCAGGCGAGCTAGCGTTTGTTTCCCAGTCCAAAATAGAGCTGAATCACATTAAGTTTCTGGTCCTAGGAGCAAGAGTTGTTTTCGGTAAGAAGAGTCACTATTGTGCTCCCATTGCCGTACACAGTGCAAATAGCACTCGCGTCTGTTCCCAGCAAGTACAGTGTATTGGACTGAAGAGGAGCTACTCTTCTTGTCAGTTTCCTAAGCAGAGTTGAACTAGACATGGCCCGTGTGTGTAGGAAGCACAGTTCTTTTGTTCTGAGCAAGCTCACTGTTCTGGCCCTATAGGAAACACAGTAGAGTAGAAGAGTGCTCCTTTCTCAAAAGCAGAAAGTATTTCTTGTAAGGCAAGCTAGTGTTTGTTTCCCAGTTCTAAATGGAGTAAATCACATGCAGTTTCTGGTCCTACGAGCAAGAGTTGTTTTCTGGTAAGAAGAGTCACTATTGTGCTCCCATTTCCGTACACAGTGCAAATAGCACTCGCGTCTGTTCCCAGCAAGTACAGTGTATTGGACTGAAGAGGAGCTACTGTTCTTGTGAGTTTCCTAAGCAGAGTTGAACTACATATGGCCCGTGTGTGTAGGACGCACAGTTCTTTTTTTCTCAGCAAGCTCACTGTTCGAACCCCATAGGAAACACAGTAAAGTAGAAGAGTGCTCTTTTCTCAAAAGCAGAGTGTGTTTCTTGTAAGGCAAGCTAGGGTTTGTTTCCAAGTCCTAAATGGAGTTGAATCAAATGCAGTTTTTGGTCTTACGAGCAAGAGTTGTTTTCTGGTAAGAAGAGTCACTATTGTGCTCCCTTTGACATACACAGTGCAAATAGCACTCGCGTCTGTTTTCAGCAAGTACAGTGTATTGGACTGAAGAGGAGCTACTGTTCTTCTCAGTTTCCTTAGCAGAATTGAAATAGATATGGCCCGTGTCTAGGAAGCACAGTTCTTTTGTTCTGAGCAAGCTCACTGTTCTGGCCCTACAGGAAACACAGTAGAGTAGAAGAGTGCTCTTTTCTGAAAAGCAGAGTGTGTTTCTTGAAAGGCGAGCTAGCGTTTGTTTCCCAGTCCTAAATCGATTTGAATCACATGCAGTTTCTGGTCCTACGAGCAACAGTTGTTTTTGCTAAGAAGAATCACTATTGCGCTCCCTTTGTCATTCACAGTGCAAATAGCACTGGCGTCTGTTCCCAGCATGTACAGTGTATTAGACAGAAGAGGATCTACTGCTCTTGTCAGGTTCCTAAGCAGAGTTGAACTAGATATGGCCCGTGTGTGTAGGAAGCACAGTTCTTTTTTTCTGAGTAAGCTCTCTGTTTTGGCCCTACAGGAAGCACAGTAGAATAAAAGAGTGCTCTTTTCTCAAAAGCAGAGTGTGTTTCTTGTAAGGCGAGCTAGCGTTTGTTTCCCAGTGCTAAATGGAGTTGAATCCCATGCAGTTTCTGGTCCTACGAGCAAGAGTTGTTTTCTGGTAAGAAGAGTCACTATTGCGCTCCCATATTTATACACAGTGCAAATAGCACTGGAATCTGTTCCCAGCAAGTACAGTGTATTGGACTGAAGAGGATCTACTGTTCCTGTCAGTTTCCTAAGCAGAGTTGAACTAGATATGGCCCGTGTGTGTAGGAAGCACAGTTCTTTTGTTCTGAGCAAGCTCACTGTTCGGACCCCATAGGAAACACAGTAGAGTAGATGTGTGCCCTATTCTCAAAAGCAGAGCGTGTTTCTTGTAAGGCGAGCTATCGTTTGTTTCCCATCCCTAAGTGGATTGAATCAAATGCAGTTTCAGGTCCTAAGAGCAAGAGTTGTTTTCTGGTAAGAAGAGTCACTATTGTGCATCCATTGCCGTACACAGAGCAAATAGCACTCGCGTCTGTTCCCAGCAAGTACAGTGTATTGGACTGAAGAGGATCTACTGTTCTCGTCAGTTTACTAAGCAGAGTTGAACTAGATATGGCCCGTGTGTGTAGGAAGCACAGTTCTTTTGTTCTGAGCAAGCTCACTGTTCTGGTCCTATAGGAAACACAGTAGAGTAGAAGAGTGCTCTTTTCTCAAAAGCAGAGTGTGTTTCTTGTAAGGCGAGCTTGCGTTTGTTTCCCAGTCCTAAATGGGGTTGAATCTCATGCAGTTTCTGGTCCTATGAGCAAGAGTTGTTTTGTGGTATGAAGAGTCACAGTTGCGCTCCCATTGCCATACAAAGTGCAAATAGCACTCGCATCTGTTCCCAGCCAGTACAGTGTATTGGACTGAAGAGGATCTACTGTTCTTGTCAGTTTCCTAAGCAGAATTGAACTAGATATGGCCCGTGTGTGTAGGAAGCACAGTTCTTTTGTACTCAGCAAGCTCACTGTTCTGGCCCTATAGGAAACACAGTAGCGTAGAAGTGTGCTCTTTCCTCAAAAGCAGAGTCTGTTTCTTGTAAGGCGAGCTAACATTTGTTTCCCAGTCCTAAATGGAGTTGAATCACATGCAGTTTCAGGTCCTATGAGCAAGAGTTGTTTTCTGGTAAGGAAAGTCACTATTGTGCTCCCATTGCCATACACAGTACAAATAGCTCTCGCGTCTGTTGCCAGTAAGTACAGTGTATTGGACTGAAGAGGAGCTACTGTTCTTGTCAGTTTCCTAAGCAGAGTTGAACTAAATATGACCCGTGTGTGTAGGAAGCACAGTTCTGTTGTTCTGAGCAAGCTCACTGTTTGGACCCCATAGGAAACACAGTAGAGTAGATGTGTGCCCTATTCTCAAAAGCAGAGTGTGTTTCTTGTAAGGCGAGCTAGCATTTGTTTCTCAATCCTAAATGGAGTTGAATCACATGCACTTTCTGTTCCTACGGGCAAGAGTTGTTTTGTGGTAAGAAGAGTCACTATTGCGCTCCCATTGTCTTACACAGGGCAAATGGCACTGGCGTCTGTTCCAGCAAGTACAGTGTATTGGACTGAAGAGGATCTACTGTTCTTGTCAGTTTCCTAAGCAGAATTGAACTAGATATGGCCGTGTGTAGGAAGCACAGTTCTTTGGTTCTGAGCAAGCTCACTGTTCTGGCGCTATAGGAAACACAGTAGAGTAGAAGAGTGCCCTATTCTCAAAAGCAGAGCGTGTTTCTTGTAAGGCGAGCTAGCGTTTGTTTCCCAGTCCTAAGTGGATTGATTCAAATGCAGTTTCTGGTCCTAAGAGCAAGAGTTGTTTTCTGGCAAGAAGAGTCACTATTGTGCCCCCTTGCCGTACACAGTGCAAATAGCACTCGCGTCTGTTCCCAGTAGTACAGTGTATTGGACTGAAGAGGAGCTACTGTTCTCGTCAGTTTCCTAAGCAGAGTTGAACTAGATATGGACCGTGTGTGTAGGAAGCACATTTCTTCTGTTCTGAGCAAGCTCACTGTTCTGGCCCTATAGGAAACACAGTAGATTAGAAGAGTGCTCTTTCCACAAAAGCAGAGTGTGTTTCTTGTAAGTCGAGATAGCGTTTGTTTCCCAGTCCTAAATGTAGTTGAATCACATGCAGGTTCTGGTCCTACGAGCAAGAATTGTTTTGTGGTAAGATGGGTCACTATTGTGCTCCCATTGTCATACATTGTGCAAACAGCGCTGGCGTCTGTTCCAGCAAGTACAGTGTATTGGACTGAAGAGGATCTACTGTTCTTGTCAGTTTCCTAAGCAGAATTGAACTAGATATGGCCGTGTGTAGGAAGCACAGTTCTTTGGTTCTGAGCAAGCTCACTGTTCTGGCGCTATAGGAAACACAGTAGAGTAGAAGAGTGCCCTATTCTCAAAAGCAGAGCGTGTTTCTTGTAAGGCGAGCTAGCGTTTGTTTCCCAGTCCTAAGTGGATTGATTCAAATGCAGTTTCTGGTCCTAAGAGCAAGAGTTGTTTTCTGGCAAGAAGAGTCACTATTGTGCCCCCTTGCCGTACACAGTGCAAATAGCACTCGCGTCTGTTCCCAGTAGTACAGTGTATTGGACTGAAGAGGAGCTACTGTTCTCGTCAGTTTCCTAAGCAGAGTTGAACTAGATATGGACCGTGTGTGTAGGAAGCACATTTCTTTTGTTCTGAGCAAGCACACTGTTTGGACCCCATAGGAAACACAGTAGAGTAGATGTGTGTGTAGGAAGCAAAGTTCTTTTGTTCTGAGCAAGCTCACTGTTCTGGCCATATAGGAAAAACAGTAGAGTAGAAAAGTGCTCTTTTCTCAAAAGCAGAGTGTGTTTCTTCTAAGGCGAGCTAGCGTTTGTTTCCCAGTCCTAAATGGAGTTGAATCAAATGAAGTTTTTGGTCCTACAAGCAAGAGTTGTTTTCTGGTAAGAAGAGTCACTGTTGCGCTCCCATTGTGACACACAGTGCAAATAGCACTCGCGTCTGTACCCAGTAATTACAGTGTATTGGACTGAAGAGGAGCTACTGTTCTCGTCAGTTTCCTAAGCAGAGTTGAACTAGATATGGCCCGTGTGTGTAGGAAGCACAGTTCTTTTGTTCTGAACATGCTCACTGTTCTCGCCCTATAGGAAACACAGTAGAGAAGATGTGTGCCCTATTCTCAAAAGCAGAGTGTGTTTCTTGTAAGGTGAGCTAGCGTTTGTTTCCCAATCCTAAATGGAGTTGAATCACATGCAGGTTCTGGTCCTACGAGCAAGAGTTGTTTTCTGGTATGAAGAGTCACTATTGCGCTCCAATTGCCATACACAGTACAAAAAGCACTCGCGTCTGTTCCAGCAAGTACAGTGTATTGGACTGAAGAGGAGCTACTGTTCTTGTCAGTTTCCTAAGCAGAGTTGAACTAGATATGACCCGTGTGTGTATTAAGCAAAATTCTTTTGTTCTGAGCAAGCTCACTGTTTGGACCACATAGGAAACACAGTAGAGAAGATGTGTGCCCTATTCTCAAAAGCAGAGCGTGTTTCTTGTAAGGCGAGCTAGCATTTGTTTCCCAGTCCTAAGTGGATTGAATCAAATGCAGTTTCTGTTCCTAAGAGCAAGAGTTGTTTTCTGGTAAGAAGAGTCACTATTGTGCTCCCATTGCCGTACACAGTGCAAATAGCCCTCGCGTCTGTTCCCAGCAAGTACAGTGTGTTTCTTGTAAGGCAAGCTAGCATTTGTTTCCCAGTCCTAAATGGAGTTCAAATACACATGCAGTTTCTGGTCCTATGAGCTAGAGTTGTTTTCTGGTAAGAAGAGTCACTATTGTGCTCCCTTTGGCATACACAGTGCAAATATCACTCAAGTCTGTTCCCAGAAAGTACAGTGTATTGGTCTGAAGAGGAGCTACTGTTCTTGTCATTTTCCTAAGCAGAGTTGAATTACATATGGCGCGAGTGTGTAGGAAGCACAGTTCTTTTGTTCTGAGCAAGCTCACTATTTTGGCCCTGTAGGAAACACAGGAGAGTAGAATAGTGCTTATTTCTCAAAAGCAGAGTGTGTTTCTTCTAAGGCGAGCTATCGTTTGTTTCCCAGTCCTAAATGGAGTTGAATCACATGCAGTTTCAGGTCCTACGAGCAAGAGTTGTTTTCTGGTAAGGAAAGTCACTATTGCGCTTCCATTGCAATACACAGTGCAAATAGCACTCGCGTCTGTTCCCAGCAAGTACAGTGTATTGGAATGAAGAGAAGCTACTGTTCTTGTCAATTTCCTAAGCAGAGTTGAACTAGATATGACCCCTGTGTGTAGGAAGCACAAATCTTTTGTTCTGGGCAAGCTCACTGTTTGGACCCCATAGGAAACACAGTAGAGAAAATGTGTGCCCTATTCTCAAAAGCAGAGCGTGTTTCTTGTAAGGCGAGCTTGCGTTTGTTTCCCTGTCCTAAGTGGATTGAATCAATGCAGTTTCTGGTCCTAAGAGCAAGAGTTGTTTTCTGGCAAGAAGAGTCACTATTGTGCCCCCTTGCTGTACACAGTGCAAATAGCACTCGCGTTTGTTCCCAGTAAGTACAGTGTATTGGACTGAAGCGGAGCTACTGTTCTCGTCAGTTTCCTAAGCAGAGTTGAACTAGATATGGACCGTGTGTGTAGGAAGCACATTTCTTTTGTTCTGAGCAAGCTCACTGTTCAAGTCCTATAGGAAACACAGTAAATTAGAAGAGTGCTCTTTTCTCAAAAGCAGAGTGTGTTTCTTGTAAGATGAGCTAGCGTTTGTTTCCCAATCCTAAATGGAGTTGAGTCACATGCAGTTTCTGGTCCTATGAGCTAGAGTTGTTTTCTGGTAAGAAGAGTCACTATTGCGCTCCCATTGTCATACACAGGGCAAATATCACTGGCTTCTGTTCCGAGCAAGTACAGTGTATTGGACAGAAGAGGATCTACTGTTCTTGTCAGTTTCCTAAGCAGAATTGAACTAGACTTGGCCCGTGTGTAGGAAGCAAAGTTCTTTTGTTCTGAGCAAGCTCACTGTTCTGGCCATATAGGAAAAACAGTAGAGTAGAAAAGTGCTCTTTTCTCAAAAGCAGAGTGTGTTTCTTCTAAGGCGAGCTAGCGTTTGTTTCCCAGTCCTAAATGGAGTTGAATCACATGCAGTTTTTGGTTCTACAAGCAAGAGTTGTTTTCTGGTAACGAAGAGTCACTGTTGTGCTCCCATTGCCATACACAGTACAAATAGCACTCGTGTCTGTTCCCAGCAAGTACAGTGTATTGGACTGAAGAGGAGCTACTGTTCTTGTCAGTTTCCTAAGAAGAGTTGAACTAGATATGGCCTGTGTGTGTAGGAAGCACAGTTCTTTTGTTCTGAGCAAGCTCACTGTTCGATCCCCATAGGAAACACAGTAGAGTAGAAGGGTGCTCTTTTCTCAAAAGCAGAGTGTGTTTCTTGTAAGGCGAGCTAGCATTTGTTTCCCAGTCCTAAATGGAGTTCAAATACACATGCAGTTTCTGGTCCTATGAGCTAGAGTTGTTTTCTGGAAGGAGAGTCACTATTGTGCTCCCTTTGACATACACAGTGCAAATAGCACTCGCGTCTGTTCCCAGCAATTACATGTATTGGACTGAAGAGGAGCTACTGTTCTTGTCAGTATCCTAAGCAGAATTGAACTAGATATGGCCCGTGTGTGTAGGAAGCACAGTTCTTTTGTTCTGAGCAAGCTCGCTGTTCTGGCCCTATAGGAAACACAGTAGAATAGAAGAGTGCTCTTTTCTCAAAAGCAGAGTGTGTTTCTTGTAAGGCGAGCTAGCGTTTGTTTCCCAGTCCTAATTGGAGTTGAATCACATGCACTTTCTGGTGCTACAAGGAAGAGTTGTTTTCTGGTAAGAAGAGTCACTATTGCGCTCCCATTGCCTTACACAGGGCAAATAGCACTGGCTTCTGTTACGAGCATGTACAGTTTATTGGACTGAAGAGGATCTACTGTTCTTGTCAGGTTCCTAAGCAGAGTTGAACTAGATATGGCCCATGTGTGTAGGAAGCACAGTTCTTTGTACTCAGAAAACTCACTGTTCTGGCCCTATAGGAAACACAGTAGAGTAGAAGCGTGCTCTTTCCTCAAAAGCAGAGTGTGTTTCTTGTAAGGCGAGCTAGCGTTTGTTTCCCAGTGCTAAATGGAGTTGAAACCCATCAGTTTCAGGTCATACGAGCAAGAGTTGTTTTCTGGTAAGGAAAGTCACTATTGTGCTCCCATTGCCATACAAAGTGCAAATAGCACTCGCGTCTGTTCCCAGCAAGTACAGTGTATTGGACTGAAGAGGAGTTACTGTTCTTGTCAGTTTCCTAAGCAGAGTTGAACTAGATATGACCCGTGTGTGTAGGAAGCACAGTTCTTCTGTTCTGAGCAAGCTCACTGTTTGGACCCCATAGGAAACACAGTAGAGTAGATGTGTGCCCTATTCTCAAAAGCAGAATGTGTTTCTTGTAAGGCGAGCTAGCGTTTGTTTCCCAATCCTAAATGGAGTTGAATCACATGCAGTTTCTGGTCCTAAGAGCAAGAGTTGTTTTGTGGTAAGAAGAGTCACTATTGCGCTCCCATTATCATACACAGGGCAAATAGCACTGGCGTCTGTTCCCAGCAAGTACAGTGTATTGGACTGAAGAGGATCTACTGTTCTTGTCAGTTTCCAAAGGAGAGTTGAACTAGATATGGCCCGTGTGTGTAGGAAGCACAGTTCTTTTGTACTCAGCAAGCTCACTGTTCTGGCCCTATAGGAAACACAGTAGAGTAGAAGAGTGCTCTTTCCACAAAAGCAGAGTGTGTTTCTTGTAAGTCGAGCTAGCGATTGTTTCCCAGTCCTAAACGTAGTTGAATCACATGCAGGTTCTGGTCCTACGAGCAAGAATTGTTTTGTGGTAATAAGAGTCACTATTGCGCTTCCTTTGTCATACATTGTGCAAATAGCACTGGCGTCTGTTCCAGCAAGTACAGTGTATTGGACTGAAGAGGATCTACTGTTCTCGTCAGTTTCCTAAGCAGAATTGAACTAGATATGGCCGTGTGTAGGAAGCACAGTTCTTTTGTTCTGAGCAAGCTCACTGTTCTGGCGCTATAGGAAACACAGTAGAGTAGAAGAGTGCTGTTTTCTCAAAAGCAGAGTGTGTTTCTTGTAAGGCGAGCTAGCGTTTGTTTCCAAGTTCTAAATGGAGTTGAATCACATGCAGTTTTTGGTCCTACACGCAAGAGTTGTTTTCTCATAAGGAAAATCACTATTTTCCTCCCATTTTCATACACAGTGCAAATAGCACTCGCATCTTTTCCCAGCAAGTAGAGTGTATTGGGCTGAAGAGGCCCTACTGTTCTTGTCATTTTCCTAAGCAGAGTTGAATTAGATATGGTGCGAGTGTGTAGGAAGCAATGTTCTTTTGTTCTCAGCAAGCTCACTGTTCGGACCCCATAGAAAACACAGTAGAGTTGAAGAGTGTACTTTCCTCAAAAAGAAGAGTAACTATTGCGCTCCCGTTGCTGTACACAGTGCAAATAGCACTCGCGTATGTTCCCAGGAAGTACAGGGTATTGGACTGAAGAGGAGCTACTGTTCTCGTCAGTTTCCTAAGCAGAGTTGAACAAGACATGGCCCGCGTGTATAGGAAGCACAGTTCTTTTCTTCTGAGCAAGCTCACTGTTCTGGCCCTATAGGTAACACAGTAGAGTAGAAGAGTGCTCTTTTCTCAAAAGCAGAGTGTGTTTCTTGTAAGGCGAGCTAGCGTTTGTTTCCCAGTCCTAATTGGAGTTGAATCACATGCAGTTTCTGGTCCTACAAGCAAGAGTTGTTTTCTGGTAAGAAGAGTCACTATTGCCCTCCCATTGTCATACACAGGGCAAATAGCACTGGCTTCTGTTCCCAGCATGTACAGTGTATTGGATTGAAGAGGATCTACTGTTCTTGTCAGGTTCCTAAGCAGAGTTGAACTAGATATGGCCCATGTGTGTACGAAGCACAGTTCTTTGTACTCAGAAAACTCACTGTTCTGGCCCTATAGGAAACACAGTAGAGTAGAAGCGTGCTCTTTCCTCAAAAGCAGATTGTGTTTCTTGTAAGGCGAGCTAGCGTTTGTTTCCCAGTGCTAAATGGAGTTGAAACCCATCAGTTTCAGGTCATACGAGCAAGAGTTGTTTTCTGGTAAGGAAAGTCACTATTGTGCTCCCATTGCCATACACTGTGCAAATAGCATTCGCGTCTGTTCCCAGCAAGTACAGTGTATTGGACTGAAGAGGAGCTACTGTTCTTGTCAGTTTCCTAAGCAGAGTTGAACTAGATATGGACCGTGTGTGTAGGGAGCACATTTCTTTTGTTCTGAGCAAGCTCACTGTTCAAGCCCTATAGGAAACACAGTAAATTAAAAGAGTGCTCTTTTCTCAAAAGCAGAGTGTGTTTCTTGTAAGGCGAGCTAGCGTTTGTTTCCCAGTCCTAAATGTAGTTGAATCAAATGCAGTTTTTGGTCCTACAAGCAAGAGTTGTTTTCTGGTAAGAAGAGTTACTGTTGCGCTCCCATTGCCATACACAGTACAAAGAGCACTCGTGTCTTTTCCCAGCAAGTACAGTGTATTGGACTGAAGAGGAGCTACTGTTCTTGTCAGTTTCCTAAGCAGAGTTGAACTAGATATGGCCCGTGTGTGTAGGAAGCACAGTTCTTTTGTTCTGAGCAAGCTCACTGTTCGAACCCCATAGGAAACACAGCAGAGTAGAAGAGTGCTCTTTTCTCAAAAGCAGAGTGTGTTTCTTGTAAGGCGAGCTAGAGTTTGTTTCCCAGTCCTAAATGGAGTTGAATCACATGCAGTTTCCGTTCCTACGAGCAAGAGTTGTTTTCTGGTAAGGGAAGTCACTATTGGTCTCCTATTGCCATACACAGTGCAAATAGCACTCGCGTCTGTTCCCAGCAAGTACAGTGTATTGGACTGATGAGGAGCTACTGTTCTTGTCAGTTTCCTAAACAAATATGAACAAGATATGGCCCGTGTGTGTAGGAAGCACAGTTCTTTTGTTCTGAGCAAGCTCACTGTTTGGATCCCATAGGAAACACAGTAGTGTAGAAGAGTGCTCTTTTCTCAAAAGCAGAGTGTGTTTCTTGTAAGGCGAGCTAGCGTTTGTTTCCCAGTTTTAAATGGAGTTGAAATACACATGCAGTTCCTGGTCCTACGAGCAAGAGTTGTTTTCTGGTTAGAAGTGTCACTATTGCGCTCCCTTTGAAATACACAATGCAAATAGCCCTCGCGTCTGTTCCCAGCAATTACATGTATTGGAATGAAGAGGAGCTACTGTTCTTGTCAGTTTCCTAAGCATAGTTCTGGTAAGGAAAGTCACTATTGGGCTCCCATTGTCATACAAAGGGCAAATAGCACTGGCATTTGTTCCCAGCTAGTACAGTGTATTGGACTGAAGAGGATCTACTGTTCTTGTCAGGTTCCTAAGCAGAGTTGAACTAGATATGGCCCGTGTGTGTATGAAGCACATTTCTTTGTTCTGGGCAAGCTCACTGTTCTGGCACTATAGGAAACATAGTAGAGTAGAAGAGTACTCTTTTCTCAAAACAGAGTGTGTTTCTTGTAAGGCGAGCTAGTATTTGTTTCCCCGTCCTAAATGGATTTGAATCACATGCAGTTTCTGGTCCTACGAGCAAAAGTTTTTTCTGGTAAGAAGAGTCACTTTTGCGCTCCCATTGTCATACACAGGGCAAATAGCACTGGTATTTGTTCCCAGCATGTACAGTGTATTGGACTGAAGATGAGCTACTGTTCTTGTCAGGTTCCTAAGCAGAGTTGAACTAGATATGGCCCGTGTGTGTATGAAGCACATTTCTTCTGTTCTGAGCAAGCTCACTGTTCTGGCCCCATAGGAAAAACCGTAGAGTAGATGTGTGCCCTATTCTCAAAAGCAGAGTGTGTTTCTTGTAAGGCGAGCTGGCGTTTGTTTCCCAATCCTAAATGGAGTTGAATCACATGCAGTTTCTGGTCCTACGAGCAAGAGTTGTTTTCTGGTAAGAAGAGTCACTATTGTGCTCCCATTGCTGTACACAGTGCAAATAGCACTCGCGTCTGTTCCCAGCAAGTACAGTGTATTGGACTGAAGAGGAGCTACTGTTCTCATCAGTTTCCTAAGCAGAGTTGAACTAGATATGGCCCGTGTGTGTAGGAAGCACAGTTCTTTTGGTCTGAGCAAGCTCATTGTTCTGGCCCTATAGGAAACACAGTAGAGTAGAAGTGTGCCCTTTTCTCAAAAGCAGAGCTTGTTTCTTGTAAGGCAAGCTAGCGTTTGTTTCCCAGTCCTAAGTGGAGTTGAATCACATGCAGTTTCTGGTCCTACGAGCAAGAGTTGTTTTCTGGTAAAAAGAGTCACTATTGTGCTCCCAATGCCGTACACAGTGCAAATAGCACTCGCGTCTATTCCCAGCAAGTACAGTGTATTGGACTGAAGGGGATCTACTGTTCTTGTCAGTTTCCTAAGCAGAGTTGAACTAGATATGGCCCGTGTGTATAGGAAGCACAGTTCTTTTGCTCTGAGCATGCTCACTGTTCGGACCCCATAGGAAACACAGGAGAGTAGAAGAGTGCTCTTTTCTCAAAAGCAGAGTGTGTTTCTTGTAAGGCGAGCTAGCGTTTGCTTCCCCGTCCTAAATGGATTTGAATCACATACAGTTTCTGGTCCTAGAAGCAAGAGTTTTTTCTGGTAAGAAAAGTCACTATTGGGCTCCCATTGTCATACAAAGTGCAAATAGCACTGGCGTCTGTTCCCAGCAAGTACAGTGTATTGGACTGAAGAGATCTACTGTTCTTGTCAGTTTCCTAAGCAGAATTGAACTAGATATGGCCCGTGTGTGTAGGAAGCACAGTTCTTTTGTTCTGAGCAAGCTCACTGTTTGGACCCCATAGGAAACACAGTAGAGTAGGTGTGTGCCCTATTCTCAAAAGCAGAGTGTGTTTCTTGTAAGGCAAGCTGGCATTTGTTTCCCAATTTTAAATGGAGTTGAATCACATGCAGTTTCTGCTCTTACGAGCAAGAATTGTTTTCTGGTAAGAAGAGTCACTATTGTGCTACCATTGCCATACACAGTACAAATAGCCCTCGCGTCTGTTTCCAGCAAGTACAGTATATTGGTCTGAAGAGGAGCTACTGTTCTTGTCAGTTTCCTAAGCAGAGTTGAACTAGATATGACCCATGTGTAGGAAGCACAGTTCTTTTGTTCTGAGCAAGCTCACTGTTTGGAACCCACAGGAAACACAGTAGAGGAGATTTGTGCCCTATTCTCAAAAGCAGAGTGTGTTTCTTGTAAGGCGAGCTGGCGTTTGTTTCCCAATCCTAAATGGAGTTGAATCACATGCAGTTTCTTGTCCTACGAGCATGAGTTGTTCTCTGGTAAAAAGAGTCACTATTGCGCTCCCATTGCCATACACAGTACAAATAGCACTCGCGTATGTTTCCAGCAAGTACAGTTTATTGGTCTGAAGAGGAGCTACAGTTCTTGTCAGTTTCCTAAGCAGAGTTGAACTAGATATGGCCCGTGTGTGTAGGAAACACAGTTCTTTTGTTCTCAGCAAGCTCACTGTTCGGACCACATAGAAAACACAGTAGAGTAGTAGAGTGCTCTTTTCTCAAAAGCAGAGTGTGTTTCTTGTAAGGCGAGCTAGCATTTGTTTCCCAATCCTAAATGGAGTTGAATCACATGCAGATTCTGGTCCTACGAGCAAGAGTTGTTTTCTGGTAAGAAGAGTCACTATTGTGCTCCCATTGCCATACACAGTGCAAATAGCCCTCGCGTCTGTTCCCAGCAAGTACAGTGTATTGGACTGAAGAGGAGCTACTGTTTTTGTCAGTTTCCTAAGCAGAGTTGAACTAGATATGGCCCATGTGTGTAGGAAGCACAGTTCTTTTGTACTCAGCAAGCTCACTGTTCTGGCCCTATAGGAAACACAGTAGAGTAGAAGTGTGCTCTTTCCTCAAAAGGAGAGTGTGTTTTTTGTAAGGCGAGCTAGCGTTTGTTTCCCAGTCCTAAATGGAGTTGAATCACATGCAGTTTCAGGTCCTATGAGCAAGAGTTGTTTTTTGGTAAGGAATGTCACTATTGCGCTCCCATTGCCATACACAGTGCAAATAGCACTCGCGTCTGTTCCCAGCAAGTACAGTGTATTGGACTGAAGAGTATCTACTGTTCTTGTCAGTTTCCTAAGCAGAGTTGAACTAGATATGGCCCATGTGTGTAGGAGGCACAGTTCTTTGTTCTGAGCAAGCTCACTGTTCTGGCCCTATAGGAAACACAGTAGAGTAGAAGAGTGCTCTTTCCTCAAAAGCAGAGTGTGTTTCTTGTAAGGCGAGCTAGCGTTTGTTTCCCAGTACTAAATGGAGTTGAATCACATGCAGTTTCAGTTCCTACCAGCACGAGTTGTTTTCCGGTAAGGAAAGTCACTATTACTCTAACATTGCCATACACAGTGCAAATAGCACTCGCGTCTGTTCCCAGCAAGTACAGTGTATTGGACTGAAGAGGATGTACTGTTCTTGTCAGTTTCCTAAGCAGAATTAAACTGGATATAGCCATTTGTGTAGGAAGCACAGTTCTTTTGTTCTGAGCAAGCTCACTGTACTGGCCCTATAGGAAACACATTAGAGTAGAAGAGAGCTCTTTTCTCAAAAGCAGAGTGTGTTTCTTGTAAGGCTGGCTATTGTTTGTTTCCCAGTCAGAAACGGAGTTGAATCTCATGCAGTTTCTGGTCCTACGAGCTAGAGTTGTTTTCTGGTAAGGAAAGTCACTATTGGGCTCCCATTGTCATACACAGGGCAAATAGCACTGGCATTTGTTCCCAGCATGTACAGTGTATTGGACTGAAGAGGATCTACTGTTCTTGTCAGGTTCCTAAGCAGAGTTGAACTAGATATGGCCCGTGTGTGTATGAAGCACATTTCTTCTGTTCTGAGCAAGCTCACTGTTCTGGCCCTATAGGAAACACCGTAGAGTAGATGTGTGCCCTATTCTCAAAAGCAGAGTGTGTTTCTTGTAAGGTAAGCTGGTGTTTGTTTCCCAATCCTAAATGGAGTTGAATCACATGCAGTTTCTGGTCCTACGAACAAGAGTTGTTTTCTGGTAAGAAGAGTCACTATTGTGCTCCCATTGCTGTACACAGTGCAAATAGCACTCGCGTCTGTTCCCAGCAAGTGCAGTGTATTGGACTGAAGAGGAGCTACTGTTCTCGTCAGTTTCCTAAGCAGAATTGAACTAGATATGGCCCGTGTGTGTAGGAAGCACAGTTCTTTTGGTCTGAGCAAGCTCATTGTTCTGGCCTTTTGGAAACACAGTAGAGTAGAGGAGTGCTCTTTTCTCAAAAGCAGAGTGTGTTTCTTGTAAGGCGAGCTAGCGTTTGCTTCCCAGTCCTAAATGGATTTGAATCACATGCAGTTTATGGTCCTAGAAGCAAGAGTTTTTTCAGGTAAGAAAAGTCACTATTGGGATCCCATTGTCATAGAAAGTGCAAATAGCGATGGCGTCTGTTCCCAGCAAGTACAGTGTATTGGACTGAAGAGGATCTACTGTTCTTGTCAGTTTCCTAAGCAGAATTGAACTAGATATGGCCCGTGTGTGTAGGAAGCACAGTTCTTTTGTTCTGAGCAAGCTCACTGTTCTGGCCCTATAGGAAACACAGTAGAGTAGAAGAGTGCTCTTTTCTCAAAAGCAGAGTGTGTTTCTTGTAAGGCGAGCTAGCATTTGTTTCCCAGTCCTAAATGGAGTTGAAATACACATGCAGTTTCTGGTCCTACGAGCAAGAGTTGTTTTCTTGTAAGAAGAGTCACTGTTGCGCTCTCTTTGCCATACACAGTGCAAATAGCACTCGCGTCTGTTCCCAACAAGTACAGTGTATTGGACAGAAGAGGAGCTACTGTTCTTGTCAGTTTCCTAAGCAGAATTGAACTAGATATGGCCCGTGTGTGTAGGAAGCACAGTTCTTTTGTTCTGAGCAAGCTCACTGTTCTGGCCCTACAGGAAACACAGTAGAGTAGAAGTGTGCTCTTTCCTCAAAAGCAGAGTGTGTTTCTAGTAAGGCGAGCTAGTGTTTGTTTTCCAGTCCTAAATGGAGGTGAATCACAGGCAGTTTCTGGTCCTAGGAGCAAGAATTGTTTTCGGGTAAGAAGAGTCACTCCCATTGCTGTTCACAGTGCAAATAGCACTCGCGTCTGTTCCCAGCAAGTACAGTGTATTGGACTGAAGAGAAGCTACCGTTCTCCTCAGTTTCCTAAGCAAAGTTGAACTAGATATGGCCCGTGTGTTTAGGAAGCACAGTTCTTTTGGTCTGAGCAAGCTCATTGTTCTGGCCCTTTAGGAAACACAGTAGAGTAGAAGTGTGCCCTTTTCTCAAAAGCAGAGCTTGTTTCATGTAAGGCAAGCTAGCGTTTGTTTCCCAGTCCTAAGTGGAGTTGAATCACATGCAGTTTCTTGTCCTACGAGCAAGAGTTGTTTTCTGGTAAAAAGAGTCACTATTGCGCTCCCAATGCCGCAAACAGTGCAAATAGCACTCGCGTCTATTCCCAGCAAGTACAGTGTATTGGACTGAAGAGGAGCTACTGTTCTTGTCAGTTTCCTAGGCAGAGTTGAACTAGATATGGACCGTGTGTGTAGGAAGCACAGTTCTTTTGTTCTGAGCAAGCTCACTGCTCTGGCCCTATAGGAAACACAGCAGAGTAGAACAGTGCTCTTCTCAAAAGCAGAGTGTGTTTCTTGTAAGGCGAGCTAGCGTTTGTTTCCCAGTCCTAAATGGAGTTGAATCAAATGCAGTTGTTGGTCTTACGAGCAAGAGTTGTTTTCTGGTAAAAAGAGTCACTATTGCGCTCCCAATGCCGCAAACAGTGCAAATAGCACTCGCGTCTATTCCCAGCAAGTACAGTGTATTGGACTGAAGGGGAACAACTGTTCTTGTCAGTTTCCTAAGCAGAGTTGAACTAGATATGGCCCGTGTGTATAGGAAGCACAGTTCTTTTGTTCTGAGCATGCTCACTGTTCGGACCCCATAGAAAACACAGTAGAGTAGAAGAGTGCTCTTTTCTCAAAAGCAGAGTGTGTTTCTTGTAAGGCGAGCTAGCGTTTGCTTCCCAGTCCTAAATGGATTTGAATCCCATGCAGTTTCTGGTCCTAGAAGCAAGAGTTTTTTGTGGTAAGAAAAGTCACTATTGGGCTCCCATTGTCATACAAAGTGCAAATAGCAATGGCGTCTGTTCCCAGCAAGTACAGTGTATTGGACTGAAGAGGATCTACTGTTCTTGTCAGTTTCCTGAGCAGAATTGAACTAGATATGGCCTGTGTGTCTAGGAAGCACAGTTCTTTTGTTCTGAGCAAGCTCACTGTTTGGACCCCATAGGAAACACAGTAGAGTAGGTGTGTGCCCTATTCTAAAAAGCAGAGTGTGTTTCTTGTAAGGCGAGATGGCATTTGTTTCCCAATTTTAAATGTAGTTGAATCACATGCAGTTTCTGGTCCTACGAGCAAGAGTTGTTTTCTGGTAAGAAGAGTCACTATTGTCCTCCCATTGCCATACACAGTACAAATAGCACTCGCGTCTGTTTCCAGCAAGTACAGTATATTGGTCTGAAGAGGAGCTACTGTTCTTGTCAGTTTCCTAAGCAGAGTTTAACTAGATATGACCCATGTGTAGGAAGCACAGTTCTTTTGTTCTGAGCAAGCTCAATGTTTGGAACCCACAGGAAACACAGTAGAGGAGATGTGTGCCCTATTCTCAAAAGCAGAGTGTGTTTCTTGTAAGGCGAGCTGGCGTTTGTTTCCCAGTCCTAAATGGAGTTGAATCACATGCAGTTTCTGGTCCTACGAACATGAGTTGTTTTCTGGTAAGAAGAGTCACTATTGCGCTCCCATTGCCATACACAGTACAAATAGCACTCGCGTATGTTTCCAGCAAGTACAGTGTATTGGTCTAAAGAGGAGCTATAGTTCTTGTCAGTTTCCTAAGCAGAGTTGAACTAGATATGGCCCGTGTGTGTAGGAAGCACAGTTCTTTTGTTCTCAGCAAGCTCACTGTTCGGACCACATAGAAAACACAGTAGAGTAGTGGAGTGCTCTTTTCTCAAAAGCAGAGTGTGTTTCTTGTAAGGCGAGATGGCATTTGTTTCCCAATTTTAAATGGAGTTGAATCACATGCAGTTTCAGTTTATACGAGCAAGAGTTGTTTTCTGGTAAGGAAAGTCACTATTGCGCTCCCATTGCCATACACAGTTCAAATAGCACTCGCGTCTGTTCCCAGCAAGTACAGTGTATTGGACTGAAGAGGAGCTACTGTTCTTGTCAGTTTCTTAAGCAGAGTTGAACTAGATATGACCCGTGTGTGCAGGAAGCACAATTCTTTTGTTTTGAGCAAGCTCACTGTTTGGACCCCATAGGAAACACAGTAGAGAAGATATGTGCCCTATTCTTTAAAGCAGAGCGAGTTTCTTGTAAGGCGAGCTAGCGTTTGTTTCCCAGTCCTAAGTGGATTGAATCAAATGCAGTTTCTGGTCCTAAGAGCAAGAGTTGTTTTCTGGTAAGAAGAGTCACTATTGTGCTCCCATTGCCGTACACAGTACAAATAGCACTAGCGTCTGTTCCCAGTAAGTACAGTGTATTGGACTGAAGAGGAGCTACTGTTCTTGTCAGTTTCCTAGGCAGAGTTGAACTAGATATGGACCGTGTGTGTAGGAAGCACAGTTCTTTTGTTCTGAGCAAGCTCACTGCTCTGGCCCTATAGGAAACACAGCAGAGTAGAACAGTGCTCTTCTCAAAAGCAGAGTGTGTTTCTTGTAAGGCGAGCTAGCGTTTGTTTCCCAGTCCTAAATGGAGTTGAATCAAATGCAGTTGTTGGTCTTACGAGCAAGAGTTGTTTTCTGGTAAAAAGAGTCACTATTGCGCTCCCAATGCCGCAAACAGTGCAAATAGCACTCGCGTCTATTCCCAGCAAGTACAGTGTATTGGACTGAAGGGGAACAACTGTTCTTGTCAGTTTCCTAAGCAGAGTTGAACTAGATATGGCCCGTGTGTATAGGAAGCACAGTTCTTTTGTTCTGAGCATGCTCACTGTTCGGACCCCATAGAAAACACAGTAGAGTAGAAGAGTGCTCTTTTCTCAAAAGCAGAGTGTGTTTCTTGTAAGGCGAGCTAGCGTTTGCTTCCCAGTCCTAAATGGATTTGAATCCCATGCAGTTTCTGGTCCTAGAAGCAAGAGTTTTTTGTGGTAAGAAAAGTCACTATTGGGCTCCCATTGTCATACAAAGTGCAAATAGCAATGGCGTCTGTTCCCAGCAAGTACAGTGTATTGGACTGAAGAGGATCTACTGTTCTTGTCAGTTTCCTGAGCAGAATTGAACTAGATATGGCCTGTGTGTCTAGGAAGCACAGTTCTTTTGTTCTGAGCAAGCTCACTGTTTGGACCCCATAGGAAACACAGTAGAGTAGGTGTGTGCCCTATTCTAAAAAGCAGAGTGTGTTTCTTGTAAGGCGAGATGGCATTTGTTTCCCAATTTTAAATGTAGTTGAATCACATGCAGTTTCTGGTCCTACGAGCAAGAGTTGTTTTCTGGTAAGAAGAGTCACTATTGTCCTCCCATTGCCATACACAGTACAAATAGCACTCGCGTCTGTTTCCAGCAAGTACAGTATATTGGTCTGAAGAGGAGCTACTGTTCTTGTCAGTTTCCTAAGCAGAGTTTAACTAGATATGACCCATGTGTAGGAAGCACAGTTCTTTTGTTCTGAGCAAGCTCAATGTTTGGAACCCACAGGAAACACAGTAGAGGAGATGTGTGCCCTATTCTCAAAAGCAGAGTGTGTTTCTTGTAAGGCGAGCTGGCGTTTGTTTCCCAGTCCTAAATGGAGTTGAATCACATGCAGTTTCTGGTCCTACGAACATGAGTTGTTTTCTGGTAAGAAGAGTCACTATTGCGCTCCCATTGCCATACACAGTACAAATAGCACTCGCGTATGTTTCCAGCAAGTACAGTGTATTGGTCTAAAGAGGAGCTATAGTTCTTGTCAGTTTCCTAAGCAGAGTTGAACTAGATATGGCCCGTGTGTGTAGGAAGCACAGTTCTTTTGTTCTCAGCAAGCTCACTGTTCGGACCACATAGAAAACACAGTAGAGTAGTGGAGTGCTCTTTTCTCAAAAGCAGAGTGTGTTTCTTGTAAGGCGAGATGGCATTTGTTTCCCAATTTTAAATGGAGTTGAATCACATGCAGTTTCAGTTTATACGAGCAAGAGTTGTTTTCTGGTAAGGAAAGTCACTATTGCGCTCCCATTGCCATACACAGTTCAAATAGCACTCGCGTCTGTTCCCAGCAAGTACAGTGTATTGGACTGAAGAGGAGCTACTGTTCTTGTCAGTTTCTTAAGCAGAGTTGAACTAGATATGACCCGTGTGTGCAGGAAGCACAATTCTTTTGTTTTGAGCAAGCTCACTGTTTGGACCCCATAGGAAACACAGTAGAGAAGATATGTGCCCTATTCTCCAAAGCAGAGCGAGTTTCTTGTAAGGCGAGCTAGCGTTTGTTTCCCAGTCCTAAGTGGATTGAATCAAATGCAGTTTCTGGTCCTAAGAGCAAGAGTTGTTTTCTGGTAAGAAGAGTCACTATTGTGCTCCCATTGCCGTACACAGTACAAATAGCACTAGCGTCTGTTCCCAGTAAGTACAGTGTATTGGACTGAAGAGGAGCTACTGTTCTTGTCAGTTTCCTAGGCAGAGTTGAACTAGATATGGACCGTGTGTGTAGGAAGCACAGTTCTTTTGTTCTGAGCAAGCTCACTGCTCTGGCCCTATAGGAAACACAGCAGAGTAGAACAGTGCTCTTCTCAAAAGCAGAGTGTGTTTCTTGTAAGGCGAGCTAGCGTTTGTTTCCCAGTCCTAAATGGAGTTGAATCAAATGCAGTTGTTGGTCTTACGAGCAAGAGTTGTTTTCTGGTAAGAAGAGTCACTATTGCGCTCCCATTGCCATACACAGTACAAATAGCACTCGCATCTGTTCCCAGCAAGTACAGTGTATTGGACTGAAGAGGAGCTACTGTTCTTGTCAGGGTCCTAAGCAGAGTTGAACTAGATATGGCCCATGTGTGTAGGAAGCACAGTTCTTTTGTACTCAGCAAGCTCACTGTTCTGGCGCTATAGGAAACACAGTAGAGTAGAAGAGTGCTCTTTCCTCAAAAGCAGAGTGTGTTTCTTGTAAGTCGAGCTAGCGTTTGTTTCCCAGTCCTAAATGTAGTTGAATCACATGCAGTTTCTGTTCCTAGGAGCAAGAATTGTTTTGTGGTAAGAAGAGTCACTATTGCGCTCCCATTGTCATACACAATGCAAATAGCACTGGCGTCTGTTCCCAGCAAGTACAGTGTATTGGACTGAAGAGGATCTACTGTTCTTGTCAGTTTCCTAAGCAAAACTGAACTAGATATGGCCATGTGTAGGAAAAACAGTTCTTTTGTTCTGAGCAAGCTCACTGTTCTGGCGCTATAGGAAACACAGTAGAGTAGAAGAGTGCTGTTTTCTCAAAAGCAGAGTGCGTTTCTTGTAAGGCGAGCTAGCGTTTGTTTCCAAGTTCTAAATGGAGTTGAATCACATGCAGTTTTTGGTCCTACACGCAAGAGTTGTTTTCTGGTAAGGAAAGTCACTATTGCGCTCCCATTGCTGTACACAGTGCAAAGAGCACTCGCGTATGTGCCCAGCAAGTGCAGTGTATTGGACTGAAGAGGAGCTACTGTTCTTGTTAGTTTCCTAAGCAGAGTTTAACTAGATATGACCCGTGTGTGTAGGAAGCACAGTTCTTTTGTTCTGAGCAAGCTCACTGTTTGGACCCCATAGGAAACACAGTAGAGTAGATGTGTGCCCTATTCTCAAAAGCAGAGTGTGTTTCTTGTAAGGCGAGCTAGCGTTTTTCCCAATCCTAAATGGAGTTGAATCACATGCAGTTTCTGGTCCTACGAGCAAGAGTTGTTTTGTGGTTAGAAGAGTCACTATTGTGCTCCCATTGTCATACACAGGGCAAATAGCACTGGCGTCTGTTCCCAGTAAGTACAGTGTATTGGACTGAAGAGGATCTACTGTTCTTGTCAGTTTCCTAAGGAGAATTGAACTAGATATGGCCCGTGTGTGTAGGAAGCACAGTTCTTTTGTTCTGAGCAAGCTTACTGTTCTGGCCCTATGAAAAACACGGTAGAGTAGAAAAGGGCTCTTTTCTCAAAAGCAGAGTGTGTTTCTTCTAAGGCGAGCTAGCATTTGTTTCTCAGTCCTAAATGGAGTTGAATCAAATGCAGTTTTTGGTCCTACGAGCAAGAGTTGTTTTCTGGTAAGAAGAGTCAGTATTGTGCTCCCATTGCCATACACAGTACATATAGCACTCGCGCTTGTTTAACGCAAGTACAGTGTATTGGTCTGAAGAGGAGCTACTGTTCTTGTCAGTTTCCTAAGCAGAGTTGAACTAGATATGGCCCGTGTGTATAGGAAGCACAGTTCTTTTGCTCTGAGCATGCTCACTGTTCGGACCCCATAGGAAACACAGGAGAGTAGAAGAGTGCTCTTTTCTCAAAAGCAGAGTGTGTTTCTTGTAAGGCGAGCTAGCGTTTGCTTCCCCGTCCTAAATGGATTTGAATCACATACAGTTTCTGGTCCTAGAAGCAAGAGTTTTTTCTGGTAAGAAAAGTCACTATTGGGCTCCCATTGTCATACAAAGTGCAAATAGCACTGGCGTCTGTTCCCAGCAAGTACAGTGTATTGGACTGAAGAGATCTACTGTTCTTGTCAGTTTCCTAAGCAGAATTGAACTAGATATGGCCCGTGTGTGTAGGAAGCACAGTTCTTTTGTTCTGAGCAAGCTCACTGTTTGGACCCCATAGGAAACACAGTAGAGTAGGTGTGTGCCCTATTCTCAAAAGCAGAGTGTGTTTCTTGTAAGGCAAGCTGGCATTTGTTTCCCAATTTTAAATGGAGTTGAATCACATGCAGTTTCTGCTCTTACGAGCAAGAATTGTTTTCTGGTAAGAAGAGTCACTATTGTGCTACCATTGCCATACACAGTACAAATAGCCCTCGCGTCTGTTTCCAGCAAGTACAGTATATTGGTCTGAAGAGGAGCTACTGTTCTTGTCAGTTTCCTAAGCAGAGTTGAACTAGATATGACCCATGTGTAGGAAGCACAGTTCTTTTGTTCTGAGCAAGCTCACTGTTTGGAACCCACAGGAAACACAGTAGAGGAGATTTGTGCCCTATTCTCAAAAGCAGAGTGTGTTTCTTGTAAGGCGAGCTGGCGTTTGTTTCCCAATCCTAAATGGAGTTGAATCACATGCAGTTTCTTGTCCTACGAGCATGAGTTGTTCTCTGGTAAAAAGAGTCACTATTGCGCTCCCATTGCCATACACAGTACAAATAGCACTCGCGTATGTTTCCAGCAAGTACAGTTTATTGGTCTGAAGAGGAGCTACAGTTCTTGTCAGTTTCCTAAGCAGAGTTGAACTAGATATGGCCCGTGTGTGTAGGAAACACAGTTCTTTTGTTCTCAGCAAGCTCACTGTTCGGACCACATAGAAAACACAGTAGAGTAGTAGAGTGCTCTTTTCTCAAAAGCAGAGTGTGTTTCTTGTAAGGCGAGCTAGCATTTGTTTCCCAATCCTAAATGGAGTTGAATCACATGCAGATTCTGGTCCTACGAGCAAGAGTTGTTTTCTGGTAAGAAGAGTCACTATTGTGCTCCCATTGCCATACACAGTGCAAATAGCCCTCGCGTCTGTTCCCAGCAAGTACAGTGTATTGGACTGAAGAGGAGCTACTGTTTTTGTCAGTTTCCTAAGCAGAGTTGAACTAGATATGGCCCATGTGTGTAGGAAGCACAGTTCTTTTGTACTCAGCAAGCTCACTGTTCTGGCCCTATAGGAAACACAGTAGAGTAGAAGTGTGCTCTTTCCTCAAAAGGAGAGTGTGTTTTTTGTAAGGCGAGCTAGCGTTTGTTTCCCAGTCCTAAATGGAGTTGAATCACATGCAGTTTCAGGTCCTATGAGCAAGAGTTGTTTTTTGGTAAGGAATGTCACTATTGCGCTCCCATTGCCATACACAGTGCAAATAGCACTCGCGTCTGTTCCCAGCAAGTACAGTGTATTGGACTGAAGAGTATCTACTGTTCTTGTCAGTTTCCTAAGCAGAGTTGAACTAGATATGGCCCATGTGTGTAGGAGGCACAGTTCTTTGTTCTGAGCAAGCTCACTGTTCTGGCCCTATAGGAAACACAGTAGAGTAGAAGAGTGCTCTTTCCTCAAAAGCAGAGTGTGTTTCTTGTAAGGCGAGCTAGCGTTTGTTTCCCAGTACTAAATGGAGTTGAATCACATGCAGTTTCAGTTCCTACCAGCACGAGTTGTTTTCCGGTAAGGAAAGTCACTATTACTCTAACATTGCCATACACAGTGCAAATAGCACTCGCGTCTGTTCCCAGCAAGTACAGTGTATTGGACTGAAGAGGATGTACTGTTCTTGTCAGTTTCCTAAGCAGAATTAAACTGGATATAGCCATTTGTGTAGGAAGCACAGTTCTTTTGTTCTGAGCAAGCTCACTGTACTGGCCCTATAGGAAACACATTAGAGTAGAAGAGAGCTCTTTTCTCAAAAGCAGAGTGTGTTTCTTGTAAGGCTGGCTATTGTTTGTTTCCCAGTCAGAAACGGAGTTGAATCTCATGCAGTTTCTGGTCCTACGAGCTAGAGTTGTTTTCTGGTAAGGAAAGTCACTATTGGGCTCCCATTGTCATACACAGGGCAAATAGCACTGGCATTTGTTCCCAGCATGTACAGTGTATTGGACTGAAGAGGATCTACTGTTCTTGTCAGGTTCCTAAGCAGAGTTGAACTAGATATGGCCCGTGTGTGTATGAAGCACATTTCTTCTGTTCTGAGCAAGCTCACTGTTCTGGCCCTATAGGAAACACCGTAGAGTAGATGTGTGCCCTATTCTCAAAAGCAGAGTGTGTTTCTTGTAAGGTAAGCTGGTGTTTGTTTCCCAATCCTAAATGGAGTTGAATCACATGCAGTTTCTGGTCCTACGAACAAGAGTTGTTTTCTGGTAAGAAGAGTCACTATTGTGCTCCCATTGCTGTACACAGTGCAAATAGCACTCGCGTCTGTTCCCAGCAAGTGCAGTGTATTGGACTGAAGAGGAGCTACTGTTCTCGTCAGTTTCCTAAGCAGAATTGAACTAGATATGGCCCGTGTGTGTAGGAAGCACAGTTCTTTTGGTCTGAGCAAGCTCATTGTTCTGGCCTTTTGGAAACACAGTAGAGTAGAGGAGTGCTCTTTTCTCAAAAGCAGAGTGTGTTTCTTGTAAGGCGAGCTAGCGTTTGCTTCCCAGTCCTAAATGGATTTGAATCACATGCAGTTTATGGTCCTAGAAGCAAGAGTTTTTTCAGGTAAGAAAAGTCACTATTGGGATCCCATTGTCATAGAAAGTGCAAATAGCGATGGCGTCTGTTCCCAGCAAGTACAGTGTATTGGACTGAAGAGGATCTACTGTTCTTGTCAGTTTCCTAAGCAGAATTGAACTAGATATGGCCCGTGTGTGTAGGAAGCACAGTTCTTTTGTTCTGAGCAAGCTCACTGTTCTGGCCCTATAGGAAACACAGTAGAGTAGAAGAGTGCTCTTTTCTCAAAAGCAGAGTGTGTTTCTTGTAAGGCGAGCTAGCATTTGTTTCCCAGTCCTAAATGGAGTTGAAATACACATGCAGTTTCTGGTCCTACGAGCAAGAGTTGTTTTCTTGTAAGAAGAGTCACTGTTGCGCTCTCTTTGCCATACACAGTGCAAATAGCACTCGCGTCTGTTCCCAACAAGTACAGTGTATTGGACAGAAGAGGAGCTACTGTTCTTGTCAGTTTCCTAAGCAGAATTGAACTAGATATGGCCCGTGTGTGTAGGAAGCACAGTTCTTTTGTTCTGAGCAAGCTCACTGTTCTGGCCCTACAGGAAACACAGTAGAGTAGAAGTGTGCTCTTTCCTCAAAAGCAGAGTGTGTTTCTAGTAAGGCGAGCTAGTGTTTGTTTTCCAGTCCTAAATGGAGGTGAATCACAGGCAGTTTCTGGTCCTAGGAGCAAGAATTGTTTTCGGGTAAGAAGAGTCACTCCCATTGCTGTTCACAGTGCAAATAGCACTCGCGTCTGTTCCCAGCAAGTACAGTGTATTGGACTGAAGAGAAGCTACCGTTCTCCTCAGTTTCCTAAGCAAAGTTGAACTAGATATGGCCCGTGTGTTTAGGAAGCACAGTTCTTTTGGTCTGAGCAAGCTCATTGTTCTGGCCCTTTAGGAAACACAGTAGAGTAGAAGTGTGCCCTTTTCTCAAAAGCAGAGCTTGTTTCATGTAAGGCAAGCTAGCGTTTGTTTCCCAGTCCTAAGTGGAGTTGAATCACATGCAGTTTCTTGTCCTACGAGCAAGAGTTGTTTTCTGGTAAAAAGAGTCACTATTGCGCTCCCAATGCCGCAAACAGTGCAAATAGCACTCGCGTCTATTCCCAGCAAGTACAGTGTATTGGACTGAAGGGGAACAACTGTTCTTGTCAGTTTCCTAAGCAGAGTTGAACTAGATATGGCCCGTGTGTATAGGAAGCACAGTTCTTTTGTTCTGAGCATGCTCACTGTTCGGACCCCATAGAAAACACAGTAGAGTAGAAGAGTGCTCTTTTCTCAAAAGCAGAGTGTGTTTCTTGTAAGGCGAGCTAGCGTTTGCTTCCCAGTCCTAAATGGATTTGAATCCCATGCAGTTTCTGGTCCTAGAAGCAAGAGTTTTTTGTGGTAAGAAAAGTCACTATTGGGCTCCCATTGTCATACAAAGTGCAAATAGCAATGGCGTCTGTTCCCAGCAAGTACAGTGTATTGGACTGAAGAGGATCTACTGTTCTTGTCAGTTTCCTGAGCAGAATTGAACTAGATATGGCCTGTGTGTCTAGGAAGCACAGTTCTTTTGTTCTGAGCAAGCTCACTGTTTGGACCCCATAGGAAACACAGTAGAGTAGGTGTGTGCCCTATTCTAAAAAGCAGAGTGTGTTTCTTGTAAGGCGAGATGGCATTTGTTTCCCAATTTTAAATGTAGTTGAATCACATGCAGTTTCTGGTCCTACGAGCAAGAGTTGTTTTCTGGTAAGAAGAGTCACTATTGTCCTCCCATTGCCATACACAGTACAAATAGCACTCGCGTCTGTTTCCAGCAAGTACAGTATATTGGTCTGAAGAGGAGCTACTGTTCTTGTCAGTTTCCTAAGCAGAGTTTAACTAGATATGACCCATGTGTAGGAAGCACAGTTCTTTTGTTCTGAGCAAGCTCAATGTTTGGAACCCACAGGAAACACAGTAGAGGAGATGTGTGCCCTATTCTCAAAAGCAGAGTGTGTTTCTTGTAAGGCGAGCTGGCGTTTGTTTCCCAGTCCTAAATGGAGTTGAATCACATGCAGTTTCTGGTCCTACGAACATGAGTTGTTTTCTGGTAAGAAGAGTCACTATTGCGCTCCCATTGCCATACACAGTACAAATAGCACTCGCGTATGTTTCCAGCAAGTACAGTGTATTGGTCTAAAGAGGAGCTATAGTTCTTGTCAGTTTCCTAAGCAGAGTTGAACTAGATATGGCCCGTGTGTGTAGGAAGCACAGTTCTTTTGTTCTCAGCAAGCTCACTGTTCGGACCACATAGAAAACACAGTAGAGTAGTGGAGTGCTCTTTTCTCAAAAGCAGAGTGTGTTTCTTGTAAGGCGAGATGGCATTTGTTTCCCAATTTTAAATGGAGTTGAATCACATGCAGTTTCAGTTTATACGAGCAAGAGTTGTTTTCTGGTAAGGAAAGTCACTATTGCGCTCCCATTGCCATACACAGTTCAAATAGCACTCGCGTCTGTTCCCAGCAAGTACAGTGTATTGGACTGAAGAGGAGCTACTGTTCTTGTCAGTTTCTTAAGCAGAGTTGAACTAGATATGACCCGTGTGTGCAGGAAGCACAATTCTTTTGTTTTGAGCAAGCTCACTGTTTGGACCCCATAGGAAACACAGTAGAGAAGATATGTGCCCTATTCTCCAAAGCAGAGCGAGTTTCTTGTAAGGCGAGCTAGCGTTTGTTTCCCAGTCCTAAGTGGATTGAATCAAATGCAGTTTCTGGTCCTAAGAGCAAGAGTTGTTTTCTGGTAAGAAGAGTCACTATTGTGCTCCCATTGCCGTACACAGTACAAATAGCACTAGCGTCTGTTCCCAGTAAGTACAGTGTATTGGACTGAAGAGGAGCTACTGTTCTTGTCAGTTTCCTAGGCAGAGTTGAACTAGATATGGACCGTGTGTGTAGGAAGCACAGTTCTTTTGTTCTGAGCAAGCTCACTGCTCTGGCCCTATAGGAAACACAGCAGAGTAGAACAGTGCTCTTCTCAAAAGCAGAGTGTGTTTCTTGTAAGGCGAGCTAGCGTTTGTTTCCCAGTCCTAAATGGAGTTGAATCAAATGCAGTTGTTGGTCTTACGAGCAAGAGTTGTTTTCTGGTAAGAAGAGTCACTATTGCGCTCCCATTGCCATACACAGTACAAATAGCACTCGCATCTGTTCCCAGCAAGTACAGTGTATTGGACTGAAGAGGAGCTACTGTTCTTGTCAGGGTCCTAAGCAGAGTTGAACTAGATATGGCCCATGTGTGTAGGAAGCACAGTTCTTTTGTACTCAGCAAGCTCACTGTTCTGGCGCTATAGGAAACACAGTAGAGTAGAAGAGTGCTCTTTCCTCAAAAGCAGAGTGTGTTTCTTGTAAGTCGAGCTAGCGTTTGTTTCCCAGTCCTAAATGTAGTTGAATCACATGCAGTTTCTGTTCCTAGGAGCAAGAATTGTTTTGTGGTAAGAAGAGTCACTATTGCGCTCCCATTGTCATACACAATGCAAATAGCACTGGCGTCTGTTCCCAGCAAGTACAGTGTATTGGACTGAAGAGGATCTACTGTTCTTGTCAGTTTCCTAAGCAAAACTGAACTAGATATGGCCATGTGTAGGAAAAACAGTTCTTTTGTTCTGAGCAAGCTCACTGTTCTGGCGCTATAGGAAACACAGTAGAGTAGAAGAGTGCTGTTTTCTCAAAAGCAGAGTGCGTTTCTTGTAAGGCGAGCTAGCGTTTGTTTCCAAGTTCTAAATGGAGTTGAATCACATGCAGTTTTTGGTCCTACACGCAAGAGTTGTTTTCTGGTAAGGAAAGTCACTATTGCGCTCCCATTGCTGTACACAGTGCAAAGAGCACTCGCGTATGTGCCCAGCAAGTGCAGTGTATTGGACTGAAGAGGAGCTACTGTTCTTGTTAGTTTCCTAAGCAGAGTTTAACTAGATATGACCCGTGTGTGTAGGAAGCACAGTTCTTTTGTTCTGAGCAAGCTCACTGTTTGGACCCCATAGGAAACACAGTAGAGTAGATGTGTGCCCTATTCTCAAAAGCAGAGTGTGTTTCTTGTAAGGCGAGCTAGCGTTTTTCCCAATCCTAAATGGAGTTGAATCACATGCAGTTTCTGGTCCTACGAGCAAGAGTTGTTTTGTGGTTAGAAGAGTCACTATTGTGCTCCCATTGTCATACACAGGGCAAATAGCACTGGCGTCTGTTCCCAGTAAGTACAGTGTATTGGACTGAAGAGGATCTACTGTTCTTGTCAGTTTCCTAAGGAGAATTGAACTAGATATGGCCCGTGTGTGTAGGAAGCACAGTTCTTTTGTTCTGAGCAAGCTTACTGTTCTGGCCCTATGAAAAACACGGTAGAGTAGAAAAGGGCTCTTTTCTCAAAAGCAGAGTGTGTTTCTTCTAAGGCGAGCTAGCATTTGTTTCTCAGTCCTAAATGGAGTTGAATCAAATGCAGTTTTTGGTCCTACGAGCAAGAGTTGTTTTCTGGTAAGAAGAGTCAGTATTGTGCTCCCATTGCCATACACAGTACATATAGCACTCGCGCTTGTTTAACGCAAGTACAGTGTATTGGTCTGAAGAGGAGCTACTGTTCTTGTCAGTTTCCTAAGCAGAGTTGAACTAGATATGCCCCGTGTGTGTAGGAAGCACACTTCTTTTGTTCTGACCAAGCTCATGTTCGAACCCCATAGGAAACACAGTAGAGTAGAAGAGTGCTCTTTCCTCAAAAGCAGAGTGTGTTTCTAGTAAGGCGAGCTAGTGTTTGTTTCCCAGTCCTAAATGGAGTTGAATCACATGCAGTTTCTGGTCCTAGGAGCAAGAGTTGTTTTCTGGTAAGAAGAGTCACTCCCATTGCTGTTCACAGTGCAAATAGCACTCGCGTCTGTTCCCAGCAAGTACAGTGTATTGGACTGAAGAGGAGCTGCTCTTCTTGTTAGTACCCTAAGCAGAGTTGAACTAGATATGGCCCGTGTGTGTAGGACGCACAGTTCTTTTGTTCTGAGCAAGCTCACTGTTCTGGCGCTATAGGAAACACAGTAGAGTAGAAGAGTGCATTTTTCTCAAAAGCAGAGTGTGTTTCTTTTAAGGCGAGCTAGCGTTTGTTTCCAAGTCCTAAATGGAGTTGAATTACATGCAGTTTCTGGTCCTACACGCAAGAGTTGTTTTCTGGTAAGGAAAGTCACTATTGCGCTCCCATTGCTATACACAGTGCAAATAGCACTCGCATCTGTTCCCAGCAAGTACAGTGTATTGGACTGAAGAGGAGCTACTGTTCATGTCATTTTCCTAAGCAGAGTTGAATTAGATATGGCGTGAGTGTGTAGGAAGCACAGTTCTTTTGTTCTGACAAAGCTCACTGTTCTGGCCCTATAGGAAACACTGTAGAGTAGAAGAGTGCTCTTTACTCAAAAAGAAGACTGTGTTTCTTGTAAGGCGAGCTAGTGTTTGTTTCCCAGTCCTAAATGGAGTTGAATCACATGCAGTTTTTGGTCCTACGAGCAAGAGTTGTTTTTTGGTAAGGAAAGTCACTATTGTGCTCCATTTCCATACACAGTGCAAATAGCACTCGCGTGTGTTCGAAGCAAGTACAGTGTATTGGACTGAAGAGGAGCTACTGTTCTCGTCAGTTTCCAAAGCAGAGTTGAACTAGATATGGCCCGTGTGTGTAGGAAGCACAGTTCTTTTGTTCTGAGAAAGCTCACTGTTCTGGCCCTATAGGAAACACTGTAGAGTAGAAGAGTGCTCTTTTCTAAAAAACTGAGTGTGTTTCATGTCAGGCGAGCTAGCGTTTGTTTCCCAGTCCAAAATAGAGCTGAATCACATTAAGTTTCTGGTCCTAGGAGCAAGAGTTGTTTTCGGTAAGAAGAGTCACTATTGTGCTCCCATTGCCGTACACAGTGCAAATAGCACTCGCGTCTGTTCCCAGCAAGTACAGTGTATTGGACTGAAGAGGAGCTACTCTTCTTGTCAGTTTCCTAAGCAGAGTTGAACTAGACATGGCCCGTGTGTGTAGGAAGCACAGTTCTTTTGTTCTGAGCAAGCTCACTGTTCTGGCCCTATAGGAAACACAGTAGAGTAGAAGAGTGCTCCTTTCTCAAAAGCAGAAAGTATTTCTTGTAAGGCAAGCTAGTGTTTGTTTCCCAGTTCTAAATGGAGTAAATCACATGCAGTTTCTGGTCCTACGAGCAAGAGTTGTTTTCTGGTAAGAAGAGTCACTATTGTGCTCCCATTTCCGTACACAGTGCAAATAGCACTCGCGTCTGTTCCCAGCAAGTACAGTGTATTGGACTGAAGAGGAGCTACTGTTCTTGTGAGTTTCCTAAGCAGAGTTGAACTACATATGGCCCGTGTGTGTAGGACGCACAGTTCTTTTTTTCTCAGCAAGCTCACTGTTCGAACCCCATAGGAAACACAGTAAAGTAGAAGAGTGCTCTTTTCTCAAAAGCAGAGTGTGTTTCTTGTAAGGCAAGCTAGGGTTTGTTTCCAAGTCCTAAATGGAGTTGAATCAAATGCAGTTTTTGGTCTTACGAGCAAGAGTTGTTTTCTGGTAAGAAGAGTCACTATTGTGCTCCCTTTGACATACACAGTGCAAATAGCACTCGCGTCTGTTTTCAGCAAGTACAGTGTATTGGACTGAAGAGGAGCTACTGTTCTTCTCAGTTTCCTTAGCAGAATTGAAATAGATATGGCCCGTGTCTAGGAAGCACAGTTCTTTTGTTCTGAGCAAGCTCACTGTTCTGGCCCTACAGGAAACACAGTAGAGTAGAAGAGTGCTCTTTTCTGAAAAGCAGAGTGTGTTTCTTGAAAGGCGAGCTAGCGTTTGTTTCCCAGTCCTAAATCGATTTGAATCACATGCAGTTTCTGGTCCTACGAGCAACAGTTGTTTTTGCTAAGAAGAATCACTATTGCGCTCCCTTTGTCATTCACAGTGCAAATAGCACTGGCGTCTGTTCCCAGCATGTACAGTGTATTAGACAGAAGAGGATCTACTGTTCTTGTCAGGTTCCTAAGCAGAGTTGAACTAGATATGGCCCGTGTGTGTAGGAAGCACAGTTCTTTTTTTCTGAGTAAGCTCTCTGTTTTGGCCCTACAGGAAGCACAGTAGAATAAAAGAGTGCTCTTTTCTCAAAAGCAGAGTGTGTTTCTTGTAAGGCGAGCTAGCGTTTGTTTCCCAGTGCTAAATGGAGTTGAATCCCATGCAGTTTCTGGTCCTACGAGCAAGAGTTGTTTTCTGGTAAGAAGAGTCACTATTGCGCTCCCATATTTATACACAGTGCAAATAGCACTGGAATCTGTTCCCAGCAAGTACAGTGTATTGGACTGAAGAGGATCTACTGTTCCTGTCAGTTTCCTAAGCAGAGTTGAACTAGATATGGCCCGTGTGTGTAGGAAGCACAGTTCTTTTGTTCTGAGCAAGCTCACTGTTCGGACCCCATAGGAAACACAGTAGAGTAGATGTGTGCCCTATTCTCAAAAGCAGAGTGTGTTTCTTGTAAGGCGAGCTATCGTTTGTTTCCCATCCCTAAGTGGATTGAATCAAATGCAGTTTCAGGTCCTAAGAGCAAGAGTTGTTTTCTGGTAAGAAGAGTCACTATTGTGCATCCATTGCCGTACACAGAGCAAATAGCACTCGCGTCTGTTCCCAGCAAGTACAGTGTATTGGACTGAAGAGGATCTACTGTTCTCGTCAGTTTACTAAGCAGAGTTGAACTAGATATGGCCCGTGTGTGTAGGAAGCACAGTTCTTTTGTTCTGAGCAAGCTCACTGTTCTGGTCCTATAGGAAACACAGTAGAGTAGAAGAGTGCTCTTTTCTCAAAAGCAGAGTGTGTTTCTTGTAAGGCGAGCTTGCGTTTGTTTCCCAGTCCTAAATGGGGTTGAATCTCATGCAGTTTCTGGTCCTATGAGCAAGAGTTGTTTTGTGGTATGAAGAGTCACAGTTGCGCTCCCATTGCCATACAAAGTGCAAATAGGACTCGCATCTGTTCCCAGCCAGTACAGTGTATTGGACTGAAGAGGATCTACTGTTCTTGTCAGTTTCCTAAGCAGAATTGAACTAGATATGGCCCGTGTGTGTAGGAAGCACAGTTCTTTTGTACTCAGCAAGCTCACTGTTCTGGCCCTATAGGAAACACAGTAGCGTAGAAGTGTGCTCTTTCCTCAAAAGCAGAGTCTGTTTCTTGTAAGGCGAGCTAACATTTGTTTCCCAGTCCTAAATGGAGTTGAATCACATGCAGTTTCAGGTCCTATGAGCAAGAGTTGTTTTCTGGTAAGGAAAGTCACTATTGTGCTCCCATTGCCATACACAGTACAAATAGCTCTCGCGTCTGTTGCCAGTAAGTACAGTGTATTGGACTGAAGAGGAGCTACTGTTCTTGTCAGTTTCCTAAGCAGAGTTGAACTAAATATGACCCGTGTGTGTAGGAAGCACAGTTCTGTTGTTCTGAGCAAGCTCACTGTTTGGACCCCATAGGAAACACAGTAGAGTAGATGTGTGCCCTATTCTCAAAAGCAGAGTGTGTTTCTTGTAAGGCGAGCTAGCATTTGTTTCTCAATCCTAAATGGAGTTGAATCACATGCACTTTCTGTTCCTACGGGCAAGAGTTGTTTTGTGGTAAGAAGAGTCACTATTGCGCTCCCATTGTCTTACACAGGGCAAATGGCACTGGCGTCTGTTCCAGCAAGTACAGTGTATTGGACTGAAGAGGATCTACTGTTCTTGTCAGTTTCCTAAGCAGAATTGAACTAGATATGGCCGTGTGTAGGAAGCACAGTTCTTTGGTTCTGAGCAAGCTCACTGTTCTGGCGCTATAGGAAACACAGTAGAGTAGAAGAGTGCCCTATTCTCAAAAGCAGAGCGTGTTTCTTGTAAGGCGAGCTAGCGTTTGTTTCCCAGTCCTAAGTGGATTGATTCAAATGCAGTTTCTGGTCCTAAGAGCAAGAGTTGTTTTCTGGCAAGAAGAGTCACTATTGTGCCCCCTTGCCGTACACAGTGCAAATAGCACTCGCGTCTGTTCCCAGTAGTACAGTGTATTGGACTGAAGAGGAGCTACTGTTCTCGTCAGTTTCCTAAGCAGAGTTGAACTAGATATGGACCGTGTGTGTAGGAAGCACATTTCTTCTGTTCTGAGCAAGCTCACTGTTCTGGCCCTATAGGAAACACAGTAGATTAGAAGAGTGCTCTTTCCACAAAAGCAGAGTGTGTTTCTTGTAAGTCGAGATAGCGTTTGTTTCCCAGTCCTAAATGTAGTTGAATCACATGCAGGTTCTGGTCCTACGAGCAAGAATTGTTTTGTGGTAAGATGGGTCACTATTGTGCTCCCATTGTCATACATTGTGCAAACAGCGCTGGCGTCTGTTCCAGCAAGTACAGTGTATTGGACTGAAGAGGATCTACTGTTCTTGTCAGTTTCCTAAGCAGAATTGAACTAGATATGGCCGTGTGTAGGAAGCACAGTTCTTTGGTTCTGAGCAAGCTCACTGTTCTGGCGCTATAGGAAACACAGTAGAGTAGAAGAGTGCCCTATTCTCAAAAGCAGAGCGTGTTTCTTGTAAGGCGAGCTAGCGTTTGTTTCCCAGTCCTAAGTGGATTGATTCAAATGCAGTTTCTGGTCCTAAGAGCAAGAGTTGTTTTCTGGCAAGAAGAGTCACTATTGTGCCCCCTTGCCGTACACAGTGCAAATAGCACTCGCGTCTGTTCCCAGTAGTACAGTGTATTGGACTGAAGAGGAGCTACTGTTCTCGTCAGTTTCCTAAGCAGAGTTGAACTAGATATGGACCGTGTGTGTAGGAAGCACATTTCTTTTGTTCTGAGCAAGCACACTGTTTGGACCCCATAGGAAACACAGTAGAGTAGATGTGTGTGTAGGAAGCAAAGTTCTTTTGTTCTGAGCAAGCTCACTGTTCTGGCCATATAGGAAAAACAGTAGAGTAGAAAAGTGCTCTTTTCTCAAAAGCAGAGTGTGTTTCTTCTAAGGCGAGCTAGCGTTTGTTTCCCAGTCCTAAATGGAGTTGAATCAAATGAAGTTTTTGGTCCTACAAGCAAGAGTTGTTTTCTGGTAAGAAGAGTCACTGTTGCGCTCCCATTGCGACACACAGTGCAAATAGCACTCGCGTCTGTACCCAGTAATTACAGTGTATTGGACTGAAGAGGAGCTACTGTTCTCGTCAGTTTCCTAAGCAGAGTTGAACTAGATATGGCCCGTGTGTGTAGGAAGCACAGTTCTTTTGTTCTGAACATGCTCACTGTTCTCGCCCTATAGGAAACACAGTAGAGAAGATGTGTGCCCTATTCTCAAAAGCAGAGTGTGTTTCTTGTAAGGTGAGCTAGCGTTTGTTTCCCAATCCTAAATGGAGTTGAATCACATGCAGGTTCTGGTCCTACGAGCAAGAGTTGTTTTCTGGTATGAAGAGTCACTATTGCGCTCCAATTGCCATACACAGTACAAAAAGCACTCGCGTCTGTTCCAGCAAGTACAGTGTATTGGACTGAAGAGGAGCTACTGTTCTTGTCAGTTTCCTAAGCAGAGTTGAACTAGATATGACCCGTGTGTGTATTAAGCAAAATTCTTTTGTTCTGAGCAAGCTCACTGTTTGGACCACATAGGAAACACAGTAGAGAAGATGTGTGCCCTATTCTCAAAAGCAGAGCGTGTTTCTTGTAAGGCGAGCTAGCATTTGTTTCCCAGTCCTAAGTGGATTGAATCAAATGCAGTTTCTGTTCCTAAGAGCAAGAGTTGTTTTCTGGTAAGAAGAGTCACTATTGTGCTCCCATTGCCGTACACAGTGCAAATAGCCCTCGCGTCTGTTCCCAGCAAGTACAGTGTGTTTCTTGTAAGGCAAGCTAGCATTTGTTTCCCAGTCCTAAATGGAGTTCAAATACACATGCAGTTTCTGGTCCTATGAGCTAGAGTTGTTTTCTGGTAAGAAGAGTCACTATTGTGCTCCCTTTGGCATACACAGTGCAAATATCACTCAAGTCTGTTCCCAGAAAGTACAGTGTATTGGTCTGAAGAGGAGCTACTGTTCTTGTCATTTTCCTAAGCAGAGTTGAATTACATATGGCGCGAGTGTGTAGGAAGCACAGTTCTTTTGTTCTGAGCAAGCTCACTATTTTGGCCCTGTAGGAAACACAGGAGAGTAGAATAGTGCTTATTTCTCAAAAGCAGAGTGTTTTTCTCCTAAGGCGAGCTATCGTTTGTTTCCCAGTCCTAAATGGAGTTGAATCACATGCAGTTTCAGGTCCTACGAGCAAGAGTTGTTTTCTGGTAAGGAAAGTCACTATTGCGCTTCCATTGCAATACACAGTGCAAATAGCACTCGCGTCTGTTCCCAGCAAGTACAGTGTATTGGAATGAAGAGAAGCTACTGTTCTTGTCAATTTCCTAAGCAGAGTTGAACTAGATATGACCCCTGTGTGTAGGAAGCACAAATCTTTTGTTCTGGGCAAGCTCACTGTTTGGACCCCATAGGAAACACAGTAGAGAAAATGTGTGCCCTATTCTCAAAAGCAGAGCGTGTTTCTTGTAAGGCGAGCTTGCGTTTGTTTCCCTGTCCTAAGTGGATTGAATCAATGCAGTTTCTGGTCCTAAGAGCAAGAGTTGTTTTCTGGCAAGAAGAGTCACTATTGTGCCCCCTTGCTGTACACAGTGCAAATAGCACTCGCGTTTGTTCCCAGTAAGTACAGTGTATTGGACTGAAGCGGAGCTACTGTTCTCGTCAGTTTCCTAAGCAGAGTTGAACTAGATATGGACCGTGTGTGTAGGAAGCACATTTCTTTTGTTCTGAGCAAGCTCACTGTTCAAGTCCTATAGGAAACACAGTAAATTAGAAGAGTGCTCTTTTCTCAAAAGCAGAGTGTGTTTCTTGTAAGATGAGCTAGCGTTTGTTTCCCAATCCTAAATGGAGTTGAGTCACATGCAGTTTCTGGTCCTATGAGCTAGAGTTGTTTTCTGGTAAGAAGAGTCACTATTGCGCTCCCATTGTCATACACAGGGCAAATATCACTGGCTTCTGTTCCAAGCAAGTACAGTGTATTGGACAGAAGAGGATCTACTGTTCTTGTCAGTTTCCTAAGCAGAATTGAACTAGACTTGGCCCGTGTGTAGGAAGCAAAGTTCTTTTGTTCTGAGCAAGCTCACTGTTCTGGCCATATAGGAAAAACAGTAGAGTAGAAAAGTGCTCTTTTCTCAAAAGCAGAGTGTGTTTCTTCTAAGGCGAGCTAGCGTTTGTTTCCCAGTCCTAAATGGAGTTGAATCACATGCAGTTTTTGGTTCTACAAGCAAGAGTTGTTTTCTGGTAACGAAGAGTCACTGTTGTGCTCCCATTGCCATACACAGTACAAATAGCACTCGTGTCTGTTCCCAGCAAGTACAGTGTATTGGACTGAAGAGGAGCTACTGTTCTTGTCAGTTTCCTAAGAAGAGTTGAACTAGATATGGCCTGTGTGTGTAGGAAGCACAGTTCTTTTGTTCTGAGCAAGCTCACTGTTCGATCCCCATAGGAAACACAGTAGAGTAGAAGGGTGCTCTTTTCTCAAAAGCAGAGTGTGTTTCTTGTAAGGCGAGCTAGCATTTGTTTCCCAGTCCTAAATGGAGTTCAAATACACATGCAGTTTCTGGTCCTATGAGCTAGAGTTGTTTTCTGGAAGGAGAGTCACTATTGTGCTCCCTTTGACATACACAGTGCAAATAGCACTCGCGTCTGTTCCCAGCAATTACATGTATTGGACTGAAGAGGAGCTACTGTTCTTGTCAGTATCCTAAGCAGAATTGAACTAGATATGGCCCGTGTGTGTAGGAAGCACAGTTCTTTTGTTCTGAGCAAGCTCGCTGTTCTGGCCCTATAGGAAACACAGTAGAATAGAAGAGTGCTCTTTTCTCAAAAGCAGAGTGTGTTTCTTGTAAGGCGAGCTAGCGTTTGTTTCCCAGTCCTAATTGGAGTTGAATCACATGCACTTTCTGGTGCTACAAGGAAGAGTTGTTTTCTGGTAAGAAGAGTCACTATTGCGCTCCCATTGCCTTACACAGGGCAAATAGCACTGGCTTCTGTTACGAGCATGTACAGTTTATTGGACTGAAGAGGATCTACTGTTCTTGTCAGGTTCCTAAGCAGAGTTGAACTAGATATGGCCCATGTGTGTAGGAAGCACAGTTCTTTGTACTCAGAAAACTCACTGTTCTGGCCCTATAGGAAACACAGTAGAGTAGAAGCGTGCTCTTTCCTCAAAAGCAGAGTGTGTTTCTTGTAAGGCGAGCTAGCGTTTGTTTCCCAGTGCTAAATGGAGTTGAAACCCATCAGTTTCAGGTCATACGAGCAAGAGTTGTTTTCTGGTAAGGAAAGTCACTATTGTGCTCCCATTGCCATACAAAGTGCAAATAGCACTCGCGTCTGTTCCCAGCAAGTACAGTGTATTGGACTGAAGAGGAGTTACTGTTCTTGTCAGTTTCCTAAGCAGAGTTGAACTAGATATGACCCGTGTGTGTAGGAAGCACAGTTCTTCTGTTCTGAGCAAGCTCACTGTTTGGACCCCATAGGAAACACAGTAGAGTAGATGTGTGCCCTATTCTCAAAAGCAGAATGTGTTTCTTGTAAGGCGAGCTAGCGTTTGTTTCCCAATCCTAAATGGAGTTGAATCACATGCAGTTTCTGGTCCTAAGAGCAAGAGTTGTTTTGTGGTAAGAAGAGTCACTATTGCGCTCCCATTATCATACACAGGGCAAATAGCACTGGCGTCTGTTCCCAGCAAGTACAGTGTATTGGACTGAAGAGGATCTACTGTTCTTGTCAGTTTCCAAAGGAGAGTTGAACTAGATATGGCCCGTGTGTGTAGGAAGCACAGTTCTTTTGTACTCAGCAAGCTCACTGTTCTGGCCCTATAGGAAACACAGTAGAGTAGAAGAGTGCTCTTTCCACAAAAGCAGAGTGTGTTTCTTGTAAGTCGAGCTAGCGATTGTTTCCCAGTCCTAAACGTAGTTGAATCACATGCAGGTTCTGGTCCTACGAGCAAGAATTGTTTTGTGGTAATAAGAGACACTATTGCGCTTCCTTTGTCATACATTGTGCAAATAGCACTGGCGTCTGTTCCAGCAAGTACAGTGTATTGGACTGAAGAGGATCTACTGTTCTCGTCAGTTTCCTAAGCAGAATTGAACTAGATATGGCCGTGTGTAGGAAGCACAGTTCTTTTGTTCTGAGCAAGCTCACTGTTCTGGCGCTATAGGAAACACAGTAGAGTAGAAGAGTGCTGTTTTCTCAAAAGCAGAGTGTGTTTCTTGTAAGGCGAGCTAGCGTTTGTTTCCAAGTTCTAAATGGAGTTGAATCACATGCAGTTTTTGGTCCTACACGCAAGAGTTGTTTTCTCATAAGGAAAATCACTATTTTCCTCCCATTTTCATACACAGTGCAAATAGCACTCGCATCTTTTCCCAGCAAGTAGAGTGTATTGGGCTGAAGAGGCCCTACTGTTCTTGTCATTTTCCTAAGCAGAGTTGAATTAGATATGGTGCGAGTGTGTAGGAAGCAATGTTCTTTTGTTCTCAGCAAGCTCACTGTTCGGACCCCATAGAAAACACAGTAGAGTTGAAGAGTGTACTTTCCTCAAAAAGAAGAGTAACTATTGCGCTCCCGTTGCTGTACACAGTGCAAATAGCACTCGCGTATGTTCCCAGGAAGTACAGGGTATTGGACTGAAGAGGAGCTACTGTTCTCGTCAGTTTCCTAAGCAGAGTTGAACAAGACATGGCCCGCGTGTATAGGAAGCACAGTTCTTTTCTTCTGAGCAAGCTCACTGTTCTGGCCCTATAGGTAACACAGTAGAGTAGAAGAGTGCTCTTTTCTCAAAAGCAGAGTGTGTTTCTTGTAAGGCGAGCTAGCGTTTGTTTCCCAGTCCTAATTGGAGTTGAATCACATGCAGTTTCTGGTCCTACAAGCAAGAGTTGTTTTCTGGTAAGAAGAGTCACTATTGCCCTCCCATTGTCATACACAGGGCAAATAGCACTGGCTTCTGTTCCCAGCATGTACAGTGTATTGGATTGAAGAGGATCTACTGTTCTTGTCAGGTTCCTAAGCAGAGTTGAACTAGATATGGCCCATGTGTGTACGAAGCACAGTTCTTTGTACTCAGAAAACTCACTGTTCTGGCCCTATAGGAAACACAGTAGAGTAGAAGCGTGCTCTTTCCTCAAAAGCAGATTGTGTTTCTTGTAAGACGAGCTAGCGTTTGTTTCCCAGTGCTAAATGGAGTTGAAACCCATCAGTTTCAGGTCATACGAGCAAGAGTTGTTTTCTGGTAAGGAAAGTCACTATTGTGCTCCCATTGCCATACACTGTGCAAATAGCATTCGCGTCTGTTCCCAGCAAGTACAGTGTATTGGACTGAAGAGGAGCTACTGTTCTTGTCAGTTTCCTAAGCAGAGTTGAACTAGATATGGACCGTGTGTGTAGGGAGCACATTTCTTTTGTTCTGAGCAAGCTCACTGTTCAAGCCCTATAGGAAACACAGTAAATTAAAAGAGTGCTCTTTTCTCAAAAGCAGAGTGTGTTTCTTGTAAGGCGAGCTAGCGTTTGTTTCCCAGTCCTAAATGTAGTTGAATCAAATGCAGTTTTTGGTCCTACAAGCAAGAGTTGTTTTCTGGTAAGAAGAGTTACTGTTGCGCTCCCATTGCCATACACAGTACAAAGAGCACTCGTGTCTTTTCCCAGCAAGTACAGTGTATTGGACTGAAGAGGAGCTACTGTTCTTGTCAGTTTCCTAAGCAGAGTTGAACTAGATATGGCCCGTGTGTGTAGGAAGCACAGTTCTTTTGTTCTGAGCAAGCTCACTGTTCGAACCCCATAGGAAACACAGCAGAGTAGAAGAGTGCTCTTTTCTCAAAAGCAGAGTGTGTTTCTTGTAAGGCGAGCTAGAGTTTGTTTCCCAGTCCTAAATGGAGTTGAATCACATGCAGTTTCCGTTCCTACGAGCAAGAGTTGTTTTCTGGTAAGGGAAGTCACTATTGGTCTCCTATTGCCATACACAGTGCAAATAACACTCGCGTCTGTTCCCAGCAAGTACAGTGTATTGGACTGATGAGGAGCTACTGTTCTTGTCAGTTTCCTAAACAAATATGAACAAGATATGGCCCGTGTGTGTAGGAAGCACAGTTCTTTTGTTCTGAGCAAGCTCACTGTTTGGATCCCATAGGAAACACAGTAGTGTAGAAGAGTGCTCTTTTCTCAAAAGCAGAGTGTGTTTCTTGTAAGGCGAGCTAGCGTTTGTTTCCCAGTTTTAAATGGAGTTGAAATACACATGCAGTTCCTGGTCCTACGAGCAAGAGTTGTTTTCTGGTTAGAAGTGTCACTATTGCGCTCCCTTTGAAATACACAATGCAAATAGCCCTCGCGTCTGTTCCCAGCAATTACATGTATTGGACTGAAGATGAGCTACTGTTCTTGTCAGGTTCCTAAGCAGAGTTGAACTAGATATGGCCCGTGTGTGTATGAAGCACATTTCTTCTGTTCTGAGCAAGCTCACTGTTCTGGCCCCATAGGAAAAACCGTAGAGTAGATGTGTGCCCTATTCTCAAAAGCAGAGTGTGTTTCTTGTAAGGCGAGCTGGCGTTTGTTTCCCAATCCTAAATGGAGTTGAATCACATGCAGTTTCTGGTCCTACGAGCAAGAGTTGTTTTCTGGTAAGAAGAGTCACTATTGTGCTCCCATTGCTGTACACAGTGCAAATAGCACTCGCGTCTGTTCCCAGCAAGTACAGTGTATTGGACTGAAGAGGAGCTACTGTTCTCATCAGTTTCCTAAGCAGAGTTGAACTAGATATGGCCCGTGTGTGTAGGAAGCACAGTTCTTTTGGTCTGAGCAAGCTCATTGTTCTGGCCCTATAGGAAACACAGTAGAGTAGAAGTGTGCCCTTTTCTCAAAAGCAGAGCTTGTTTCTTGTAAGGCAAGCTAGCGTTTGTTTCCCAGTCCTAAGTGGAGTTGAATCACATGCAGTTTCTGGTCCTACGAGCAAGAGTTGTTTTCTGGTAAAAAGAGTCACTATTGTGCTCCCAATGCCGTACACAGTGCAAATAGCACTCGCGTCTATTCCCAGCAAGTACAGTGTATTGGACTGAAGGGGATCTACTGTTCTTGTCAGTTTCCTAAGCAGAGTTGAACTAGATATGGCCCGTGTGTATAGGAAGCACAGTTCTTTTGCTCTGAGCATGCTCACTGTTCGGACCCCATAGGAAACACAGGAGAGTAGAAGAGTGCTCTTTTCTCAAAAGCAGAGTGTGTTTCTTGTAAGGCGAGCTAGCGTTTGCTTCCCCGTCCTAAATGGATTTGAATCACATACAGTTTCTGGTCCTAGAAGCAAGAGTTTTTTCTGGTAAGAAAAGTCACTATTGGGCTCCCATTGTCATACAAAGTGCAAATAGCACTGGCGTCTGTTCCCAGCAAGTACAGTGTATTGGACTGAAGAGATCTACTGTTCTTGTCAGTTTCCTAAGCAGAATTGAACTAGATATGGCCCGTGTGTGTAGGAAGCACAGTTCTTTTGTTCTGAGCAAGCTCACTGTTTGGACCCCATAGGAAACACAGTAGAGTAGGTGTGTGCCCTATTCTCAAAAGCAGAGTGTGTTTCTTGTAAGGCAAGCTGGCATTTGTTTCCCAATTTTAAATGGAGTTGAATCACATGCAGTTTCTGCTCTTACGAGCAAGAATTGTTTTCTGGTAAGAAGAGTCACTATTGTGCTACCATTGCCATACACAGTACAAATAGCCCTCGCGTCTGTTTCCAGCAAGTACAGTATATTGGTCTGAAGAGGAGCTACTGTTCTTGTCAGTTTCCTAAGCAGAGTTGAACTAGATATGACCCATGTGTAGGAAGCACAGTTCTTTTGTTCTGAGCAAGCTCACTGTTTGGAACCCACAGGAAACACAGTAGAGGAGATTTGTGCCCTATTCTCAAAAGCAGAGTGTGTTTCTTGTAAGGCGAGCTGGCGTTTGTTTCCCAATCCTAAATGGAGTTGAATCACATGCAGTTTCTTGTCCTACGAGCATGAGTTGTTCTCTGGTAAAAAGAGTCACTATTGCGCTCCCATTGCCATACACAGTACAAATAGCACTCGCGTATGTTTCCAGCAAGTACAGTTTATTGGTCTGAAGAGGAGCTACAGTTCTTGTCAGTTTCCTAAGCAGAGTTGAACTAGATATGGCCCGTGTGTGTAGGAAACACAGTTCTTTTGTTCTCAGCAAGCTCACTGTTCGGACCACATAGAAAACACAGTAGAGTAGTAGAGTGCTCTTTTCTCAAAAGCAGAGTGTGTTTCTTGTAAGGCGAGCTAGCATTTGTTTCCCAATCCTAAATGGAGTTGAATCACATGCAGATTCTGGTCCTACGAGCAAGAGTTGTTTTCTGGTAAGAAGAGTCACTATTGTGCTCCCATTGCCATACACAGTGCAAATAGCCCTCGCGTCTGTTCCCAGCAAGTACAGTGTATTGGACTGAAGAGGAGCTACTGTTTTTGTCAGTTTCCTAAGCAGAGTTGAACTAGATATGGCCCATGTGTGTAGGAAGCACAGTTCTTTTGTACTCAGCAAGCTCACTGTTCTGGCCCTATAGGAAACACAGTAGAGTAGAAGTGTGCTCTTTCCTCAAAAGGAGAGTGTGTTTTTTGTAAGGCGAGCTAGCGTTTGTTTCCCAGTCCTAAATGGAGTTGAATCACATGCAGTTTCAGGTCCTATGAGCAAGAGTTGTTTTTTGGTAAGGAATGTCACTATTGCGCTCCCATTGCCATACACAGTGCAAATAGCACTCGCGTCTGTTCCCAGCAAGTACAGTGTATTGGACTGAAGAGTATCTACTGTTCTTGTCAGTTTCCTAAGCAGAGTTGAACTAGATATGGCCCATGTGTGTAGGAGGCACAGTTCTTTGTTCTGAGCAAGCTCACTGTTCTGGCCCTATAGGAAACACAGTAGAGTAGAAGAGTGCTCTTTCCTCAAAAGCAGAGTGTGTTTCTTGTAAGGCGAGCTAGCGTTTGTTTCCCAGTACTAAATGGAGTTGAATCACATGCAGTTTCAGTTCCTACCAGCACGAGTTGTTTTCCGGTAAGGAAAGTCACTATTACTCTAACATTGCCATACACAGTGCAAATAGCACTCGCGTCTGTTCCCAGCAAGTACAGTGTATTGGACTGAAGAGGATGTACTGTTCTTGTCAGTTTCCTAAGCAGAATTAAACTGGATATAGCCATTTGTGTAGGAAGCACAGTTCTTTTGTTCTGAGCAAGCTCACTGTACTGGCCCTATAGGAAACACATTAGAGTAGAAGAGAGCTCTTTTCTCAAAAGCAGAGTGTGTTTCTTGTAAGGCTGGCTATTGTTTGTTTCCCAGTCAGAAACGGAGTTGAATCTCATGCAGTTTCTGGTCCTACGAGCTAGAGTTGTTTTCTGGTAAGGAAAGTCACTATTGGGCTCCCATTGTCATACACAGGGCAAATAGCACTGGCATTTGTTCCCAGCATGTACAGTGTATTGGACTGAAGAGGATCTACTGTTCTTGTCAGGTTCCTAAGCAGAGTTGAACTAGATATGGCCCGTGTGTGTATGAAGCACATTTCTTCTGTTCTGAGCAAGCTCACTGTTCTGGCCCTATAGGAAACACCGTAGAGTAGATGTGTGCCCTATTCTCAAAAGCAGAGTGTGTTTCTTGTAAGGTAAGCTGGTGTTTGTTTCCCAATCCTAAATGGAGTTGAATCACATGCAGTTTCTGGTCCTACGAACAAGAGTTGTTTTCTGGTAAGAAGAGTCACTATTGTGCTCCCATTGCTGTACACAGTGCAAATAGCACTCGCGTCTGTTCCCAGCAAGTGCAGTGTATTGGACTGAATAGGAGCTACTGTTCTCGTCAGTTTCCTAAGCAGAATTGAACTAGATATGGCCCGTGTGTGTAGGAAGCACAGTTCTTTTGGTCTGAGCAAGCTCATTGTTCTGGCCTTTTGGAAACACAGTAGAGTAGAGGAGTGCTCTTTTCTCAAAAGCAGAGTGTGTTTCTTGTAAGGCGAGCTAGCGTTTGCTTCCCAGTCCTAAATGGATTTGAATCACATGCAGTTTATGGTCCTAGAAGCAAGAGTTTTTTCAGGTAAGAAAAGTCACTATTGGGATCCCATTGTCATAGAAAGTGCAAATAGCGATGGCGTCTGTTCCCAGCAAGTACAGTGTATTGGACTGAAGAGGATCTACTGTTCTTGTCAGTTTCCTAAGCAGAATTGAACTAGATATGGCCCGTGTGTGTAGGAAGCACAGTTCTTTTGTTCTGAGCAAGCTCACTGTTCTGGCCCTATAGGAAACACAGTAGAGTAGAAGAGTGCTCTTTTCTCAAAAGCAGAGTGTGTTTCTTGTAAGGCGAGCTAGCATTTGTTTCCCAGTCCTAAATGGAGTTGAAATACACATGCAGTTTCTGGTCCTACGAGCAAGAGTTGTTTTCTTGTAAGAAGAGTCACTGTTGCGCTCTCTTTGCCATACACAGTGCAAATAGCACTCGCGTCTGTTCCCAACAAGTACAGTGTATTGGACAGAAGAGGAGCTACTGTTCTTGTCAGTTTCCTAAGCAGAATTGAACTAGATATGGCCCGTGTGTGTAGGAAGCACAGTTCTTTTGTTCTGAGCAAGCTCACTGTTCTGGCCCTACAGGAAACACAGTAGAGTAGAAGTGTGCTCTTTCCTCAAAAGCAGAGTGTGTTTCTAGTAAGGCGAGCTAGTGTTTGTTTTCCAGTCCTAAATGGAGGTGAATCACAGGCAGTTTCTGGTCCTAGGAGCAAGAATTGTTTTCGGGTAAGAAGAGTCACTCCCATTGCTGTTCACAGTGCAAATAGCACTCGCGTCTGTTCCCAGCAAGTACAGTGTATTGGACTGAAGAGAAGCTACCGTTCTCCTCAGTTTCCTAAGCAAAGTTGAACTAGATATGGCCCGTGTGTTTAGGAAGCACAGTTCTTTTGGTCTGAGCAAGCTCATTGTTCTGGCCCTTTAGGAAACACAGTAGAGTAGAAGTGTGCCCTTTTCTCAAAAGCAGAGCTTGTTTCATGTAAGGCAAGCTAGCGTTTGTTTCCCAGTCCTAAGTGGAGTTGAATCACATGCAGTTTCTTGTCCTACGAGCAAGAGTTGTTTTCTGGTAAAAAGAGTCACTATTGCGCTCCCAATGCCGCAAACAGTGCAAATAGCACTCGCGTCTATTCCCAGCAAGTACAGTGTATTGGACTGAAGGGGAACAACTGTTCTTGTCAGTTTCCTAAGCAGAGTTGAACTAGATATGGCCCGTGTGTATATGAAGCACAGTTCTTTTGTTCTGAGCATGCTCACTGTTCGGACCCCATAGAAAACACAGTAGAGTAGAAGAGTGCTCTTTTCTCAAAAGCAGAGTGTGTTTCTTGTAAGGCGAGCTAGCGTTTGCTTCCCAGTCCTAAATGGATTTGAATCCCATGCAGTTTCTGGTCCTAGAAGCAAGAGTTTTTTGTGGTAAGAAAAGTCACTATTGGGCTCCCATTGTCATACAAAGTGCAAATAGCAATGGCGTCTGTTCCCAGCAAGTACAGTGTATTGGACTGAAGAGGATCTACTGTTCTTGTCAGTTTCCTGAGCAGAATTGAACTAGATATGGCCTGTGTGTCTAGGAAGCACAGTTCTTTTGTTCTGAGCAAGCTCACTGTTTGGACCCCATAGGAAACACAGTAGAGTAGGTGTGTGCCCTATTCTAAAAAGCAGAGTGTGTTTCTTGTAAGGCGAGATGGCATTTGTTTCCCAATTTTAAATGTAGTTGAATCACATGCAGTTTCTGGTCCTACGAGCAAGAGTTGTTTTCTGGTAAGAAGAGTCACTATTGTCCTCCCATTGCCATACACAGTACAAATAGCACTCGCGTCTGTTTCCAGCAAGTACAGTATATTGGTCTGAAGAGGAGCTACTGTTCTTGTCAGTTTCCTAAGCAGAGTTTAACTAGATATGACCCATGTGTAGGAAGCACAGTTCTTTTGTTCTGAGCAAGCTCAATGTTTGGAACCCACAGGAAACACAGTAGAGGAGATGTGTGCCCTATTCTCAAAAGCAGAGTGTGTTTCTTGTAAGGCGAGCTGGCGTTTGTTTCCCAGTCCTAAATGGAGTTGAATCACATGCAGTTTCTGGTCCTACGAACATGAGTTGTTTTCTGGTAAGAAGAGTCACTATTGCGCTCCCATTGCCATACACAGTACAAATAGCACTCGCGTATGTTTCCAGCAAGTACAGTGTATTGGTCTAAAGAGGAGCTATAGTTCTTGTCAGTTTCCTAAGCAGAGTTGAACTAGATATGGCCCGTGTGTGTAGGAAGCACAGTTCTTTTGTTCTCAGCAAGCTCACTGTTCGGACCACATAGAAAACACAGTAGAGTAGTGGAGTGCTCTTTTCTCAAAAGCAGAGTGTGTTTCTTGTAAGGCGAGATGGCATTTGTTTCCCAATTTTAAATGGAGTTGAATCACATGCAGTTTCAGTTTATACGAGCAAGAGTTGTTTTCTGGTAAGGAAAGTCACTATTGCGCTCCCATTGCCATACACAGTTCAAATAGCACTCGCGTCTGTTCCCAGCAAGTACAGTGTATTGGACTGAAGAGGAGCTACTGTTCTTGTCAGTTTCTTAAGCAGAGTTGAACTAGATATGACCCGTGTGTGCAGGAAGCACAATTCTTTTGTTTTGAGCAAGCTCACTGTTTGGACCCCATAGGAAACACAGTAGAGAAGATATGTGCCCTATTCTCCAAAGCAGAGCGAGTTTCTTGTAAGGCGAGCTAGCGTTTGTTTCCCAGTCCTAAGTGGATTGAATCAAATGCAGTTTCTGGTCCTAAGAGCAAGAGTTGTTTTCTGGTAAGAAGAGTCACTATTGTGCTCCCATTGCCGTACACAGTACAAATAGCACTAGCGTCTGTTCCCAGTAAGTACAGTGTATTGGACTGAAGAGGAGCTACTGTTCTTGTCAGTTTCCTAGGCAGAGTTGAACTAGATATGGACCGTGTGTGTAGGAAGCACAGTTCTTTTGTTCTGAGCAAGCTCACTGCTCTGGCCCTATAGGAAACACAGCAGAGTAGAACAGTGCTCTTCTCAAAAGCAGAGTGTGTTTCTTGTAAGGCGAGCTAGCGTTTGTTTCCCAGTCCTAAATGGAGTTGAATCAAATGCAGTTGTTGGTCTTACGAGCAAGAGTTGTTTTCTGGTAAGAAGAGTCACTATTGCGCTCCCATTGCCATACACAGTACAAATAGCACTCGCATCTGTTCCCAGCAAGTACAGTGTATTGGACTGAAGAGGAGCTACTGTTCTTGTCAGGGTCCTAAGCAGAGTTGAACTAGATATGGCCCATGTGTGTAGGAAGCACAGTTCTTTTGTACTCAGCAAGCTCACTGTTCTGGCGCTATAGGAAACACAGTAGAGTAGAAGAGTGCTCTTTCCTCAAAAGCAGAGTGTGTTTCTTGTAAGTCGAGCTAGCGTTTGTTTCCCAGTCCTAAATGTAGTTGAATCACATGCAGTTTCTGTTCCTAGGAGCAAGAATTGTTTTGTGGTAAGAAGAGTCACTATTGCGCTCCCATTGTCATACACAATGCAAATAGCACTGGCGTCTGTTCCCAGCAAGTACAGTGTATTGGACTGAAGAGGATCTACTGTTCTTGTCAGTTTCCTAAGCAAAACTGAACTAGATATGGCCATGTGTAGGAAAAACAGTTCTTTTGTTCTGAGCAAGCTCACTGTTCTGGCGCTATAGGAAACACAGTAGAGTAGAAGAGTGCTGTTTTCTCAAAAGCAGAGTGCGTTTCTTGTAAGGCGAGCTAGCGTTTGTTTCCAAGTTCTAAATGGAGTTGAATCACATGCAGTTTTTGGTCCTACACGCAAGAGTTGTTTTCTGGTAAGGAAAGTCACTATTGCGCTCCCATTGCTGTACACAGTGCAAAGAGCACTCGCGTATGTGCCCAGCAAGTGCAGTGTATTGGACTGAAGAGGAGCTATTGTTCTTGTTAGTTTCCTAAGCAGAGTTTAACTAGATATGACCCGTGTGTGTAGGAAGCACAGTTCTTTTGTTCTGAGCAAGCTCACTGTTTGGACCCCATAGGAAACACAGTAGAGTAGATGTGTGCCCTATTCTCAAAAGCAGAGTGTGTTTCTTGTAAGGCGAGCTAGCGTTTTTCCCAATCCTAAATGGAGTTGAATCACATGCAGTTTCTGGTCCTACGAGCAAGAGTTGTTTTGTGGTTAGAAGAGTCACTATTGTGCTCCCATTGTCATACACAGGGCAAATAGCACTGGCGTCTGTTCCCAGTAAGTACAGTGTATTGGACTGAAGAGGATCTACTGTTCTTGTCAGTTTCCTAAGGAGAATTGAACTAGATATGGCCCGTGTGTGTAGGAAGCACAGTTCTTTTGTTCTGAGCAAGCTTACTGTTCTGGCCCTATGAAAAACACGGTAGAGTAGAAAAGGGCTCTTTTCTCAAAAGCAGAGTGTGTTTCTTCTAAGGCGAGCTAGCATTTGTTTCTCAGTCCTAAATGGAGTTGAATCAAATGCAGTTTTTGGTCCTACGAGCAAGAGTTGTTTTCTGGTAAGAAGAGTCAGTATTGTGCTCCCATTGCCATACACAGTACATATAGCACTCGCGCTTGTTTAACGCAAGTACAGTGTATTGGTCTGAAGAGGAGCTACTGTTCTTGTCAGTTTCCTAAGCAGAGTTGAACTAGATATGCCCCGTGTGTGTAGGAAGCACACTTCTTTTGTTCTGACCAAGCTCACTGTTCGAACCCCATAGGAAACACAGTAGAGTAGAAGAGTGCTCTTTTCTCAAAAGCAGAGTGTGTTTCTTGTAAGGCGAGCTAGCATTTGTTTCCCAGTCCTAAATGGAGTTGAAATACACATGCAGTTTCTGGTCCCACGAGCAAGATTTGTTTTCTGGTAAGAAGAGTATTATTGTGCTCCCATATTCATACACAATGCAAATAGCACTGGCGTCTGTTCCCAGCAAGTACAGTGTATTGGACTGAAGAGGATCTGCTGTTCTTGTCAGTTTCCTGAGCAGAATTGAACTAGATATGGCCATGTGTAGGAAGCACAGTTCTTTTGTTCTGAGCAAGCTCACTGTTCTGGCCCTACAGGAAACACAGTAGAGTAGAAGAGTGCTCTTTCCTCAAAAGCAGAGTGTGTTTCTAGTAAGGCGAGCTAGTGTTTGTTTCCCAGTCCTAAATGGAGTTGAATCACATGCAGTTTCTGGTCCTAGGAGCAAGAGTTGTTTTCTGGTAAGAAGAGTCACTCCCATTGCTGTTCACAGTGCAAATAGCACTCGCGTCTGTTCCCAGCAAGTACAGTGTATTGGACTGAAGTGGAGCTGCTGTTCTTGTTAGTTCCCTAAGCAGAGTTGAACTAGATATGGCCCGTGTGTGTAGGACGCACAGTTCTTTTGTTCTGAGCAAGCTCACTGTTCTGGCGCTATAGGAAACACAGTAGAGTAGAAGAGTGCATTTTTCTCAAAAGCAGAGTGTGTTTCTTTTAAGGCGAGCTAGCGTTTGTTTCCAAGTCCTAAATGGAGTTGAATTACATGCAGTTTCTGGTCCTACACGCAAGAGTTGTTTTCTGGTAAGGAAAGTCACTATTGTGCTCCCATTGCTGTACACAGTGCAAATAGCACTCGCATCTGTTCCCAGCAAGTACAGTGTATTGGACTGAAGAGGAGCTACTGTTCATGTCATTTTCCTAAGCAGAGTTGAATTAGATATGGCGTGAGTGTGTAGGAAGCACAGTTCTTTTGTTCTGACAAAGCTCACTGTTCTTGCCCTATAGGAAACACTGTAGAGTAGAAGAGTGCTCTTTACTCAAAAAGAAGACTGTGTTTCTTGTAAGGCGAGCTAGTGTTTGTTTCCCAGTCCTAAATGGAGTTGAATCACATGCAGTTTTTGGTCCTACGAGCAAGAGTTGTTTTTTGGTAAGGAAAGTCACTATTGTGCTCCATTTCCATACACAGTGCAAATAGCACTCGCGTGTGTTCGAAGCAAGTACAGTGTATTGGACTGAAGAGGAGCTACTGTTCTCGTCAGTTTCCAAAGCAGAGTTGAACTAGATATGGCCCGTGTGTGTAGGAAGCACAGTTCTTTTGTTCTGAGAAAGCTCACTGTTCTGGCCCTATAGGAAACACTGTAGAGTAGAAGAGTGCTCTTCTCTAAAAAACTGAGTGTGTTTCATGTCAGGCGAGCTAGCGTTTGTTTCCCAGTCCAAAATAGAGCTGAATCACATTAAGTTTCTGGTCCTAGGAGCAAGAGTTGTTTTCGGTAAGAAGAGTCACTATTGTGCTCCCATTGCTGTTCACAGTGCAAATAGCACTGGCGTCTGTTCCCAGCAAGTACAGTGTATTGGACTGAAGAGGATCTACTGTTCTTGTCAGTTTACTAAGCAGAATTGAACTAGATATGGCCATGTGTAGGAAGCACAGTTCTTTTGTTCTGAGCAAGCTCACTGTTCTGGCCCTATAGGAAACACAGTAGAGTAGAAGAGTGCTCTTTTCTCAAAAGCAGAGTGTGTTTCTTTTAAGACGAGCTAGCGTTTGTTTCCAAGTCCTAAATGGAGTTGAATCACATGCAGTTTCTGGTCCTACACGCAAGAGTTGTTTTCTGGTAAGGAAAGTCACTATTGCGCTCCCATTGCTATACACAGTGCAAATAGCACTCGCATCTGTTCCCAGCAAGTACAGTGTATTGGACTGAAGAGGAGCTACTGTTCATGTCATTTTCCTAAGCAGAGTTGAATTAGATATGGCGTGAGTGTGTAGGAAGCACAGTTCTTTTGTTCTCAGCAAGCTCACTGTTCGGACCCCATAGAAAACACAGTAGAGTAGAAGAGTGCACTTTACTCAAAAAGAAGTCTGTGTTTCTTGTAAGGCGAGCTAGTGTTTGTTTCCCAGTCCTAAATGGAGTTGAATCACATGCAGTTTTTGGTCCTACGAGCAAGAGTTGTTTTTTGGTAAGGAAAGTCACTATTGCGCTCCATTTCCATACACAGTGCAAATAGCACTCGCGTCTGTTCGAAGCAAGTACAGTGTATTGGACTGAAGAGGAGCTACTGTTCTCGTCAGTTTCCAAAGCAGAGTTGAACTAGATATGGCCCGTGTGTGTAGTAAGCACAGGTCTTTTGTTCTGAGAAAGCTCACTGTTCTGGCCCTATAGGAAAAACTGTAGAGTAGAAGAATGCTCTTTTCTAAAAAACTGAGTGTGTTTCATGTCAGGTGAGCTAGCGTTTGTTTCCCAGTCCAAAATAGAGGTGAATCACATGCAGTTTCTGGTCTTAGGAGCAAGAGTTGTTTTCTGGTAAGGAAAGTCACTATTGCGCTCCATTTCCATACACATTGCAAATAGCACTCGCATCTGTTCCCAGCAAGTACAGTGTATTGGACTGAAGAGGATCTACTGTTCTTGTCAGTTTCCTAAGGAGATATGAACTAGATATTGCCCTGTGTGTAGGAAGCACAGTTCTTTTGTTCTGAGCAAGCTCACTGTTCTGGCGCTAAAGGAAACACAGTAGAGTAGAAGAGTGCTCCTTCCTCAAAAGCAGAGTGTGTTACTTGTAAGGCGAGGTAGCATTTGTTTCCCAGTCTTAAATGGAGTTGAATCACATGCAGTTTTTAATCCTACAAGCAAGAGTTGCTTTCGGGTAAGGAAAGTCACTATTGTGCTCCCATTTCCATACACAGTGCAAATAGCACTGGCATCTGTTGCCAGCAAGTACAGTGCATTGGACTGAAGAGGAGCTACTTCTCTTGTCAGTTTCCTCAGCAGAGATGAACTAGATATGGCCCGAGTGTAGGAAGCACAGTTCGTTTGTTCTGAGCAAGTTCTCTGTTTGGACCCCATAGGAAACACAGTAGAGTAGAAGAGTGCTCTTTTGTCAAAAGCAGAGTGTGTTTCTTGTAAGGCGAGCTAGCGTTTGTTTCCCAGTCCTAAATGGAGTTGAAATACACATGCAGTTTCTGGTCCTACGAGCAAGAGTTGTTTTCTGGTAATGAGAGTCCATTTTGTGCTCCCTTTGCCATACACAGTACAAATAGCACTCGCGTCTGTTCCCAGCAAGTACAGTGTATTGGACTGAAGAGAGGCTACTGTTCTAGTCAGTTTTGTAAGCAGAATTGAACTAGATATGGCCCGTGTGTTTAGGAAGCACAGTTCTTTTGTTCTGAGCAAGCTCACTGTTCTGGCCCTATAGGAAACACAGTAGAGTAGAGGAGTGCTCTTTTCTCAAAAGCAGAGTGTGTTTCTTGTAAGTCTAGCTAGCGTTTGTTTCCCAGTCCTAAATGGAGGTGAATCAAATGCAGTTTTTGGTCCTACGAGCAAGAGTTGTTTTCTGGTAAGAAGAGTCACTATTGCGCTCCCATTGCCATACACACTAAAAATAGCACTCGCGTCTGTTCCCAGCAAGTACAGTGTATTGGACTGAAGAGGAGCTACTGTTCTTGTCAGTTTCCTAAGCAGAGTTGAACTAGATATGGCACATATGTGTAGGAAGCACAGTTCTATTGTTCTCAGCAAGCTCACTGTTCTGGCCCTATAGGAAACACAGTAGAGTAGAAGAGTGCTCTTTCCTCAAAAGCAGAAAGTGTTTCTTGTAAGGCGAGCTAGTGTTTGTTTCCCAGTTCTAAATGGAGTTGAATCACATGCAGTTTCTGTTCCTACGAGCAAGAGTTGTTTTCTGGTAAGAAGAGTCACTATTGCGCTCCCATTGCCATACACAGCGCAAATCGCACTGGCGTTTGTTCCCAGCATGTACAGTGTATTGGACTGAAGAGGATCTACTGTTCTTGTCAGTTTACTAAGCAGAATTGAACGAAATATGTCCGTGTGTAGGAAGCACAGTTCTTTTGTTCTGAGGAAGCTCACTGTTCTGGCGCTATTGGAAACACAGTAGAGTAGAAGAGTGCTGTTTTCTCAAAAGCAGAGTGGGTTTCTTGTAAGGCGAGCTAGCATTTGTTTCCAAGTCCTAAATGGAGTTGAATCACATGCAGTTTCTGGTCCTACACGCAAGAGTTGTTTTCTGGTAAGGAAAGTCACTATTGTGCTCCCATTGCCATACACAGTGCAAATAGCACTCGCATCTGTTCCCAGCAAGTACAGTGTATTGGACTGAAGAGGAGCTACTGTTCATGTCATTTTCCTAAGCAGAGTTGAATTAGATATGGCGTGAGTGTGAAGGAAGCACAGTTCTTTTGTTCTCAGCAAGCTCACTGTTCGGACCCCATAGAAAACACAGTAGAGTAGAAGAGTGCTATTTACTCAAAAAGAAGACTGTGTTTCTTGTAAGGCGAGCTAGTGTTTGTTTCCCAGTCCTAAATGAAGTTGAATCACATGCAGTTTTTGGTCCTATAAGCAAGAGTTGTTTTTTGGTAAGGAAAGTCACTATTGTTCTGAGCAAGTTCTCTGTTTGGACCCCATAGGAAACACAGTAGAGTAGAAGAGTGCTCTTTTGTCAAAAGCAGAGTGTGTTTCTTGTAAGGCGAGCTAGCATTTGTTTCCCAGTCCTAAATGGAGTTGAAATACACATGCAGTTTCTGGTCCTACGAGCAAGTGTTGTTTTCTGGGAATGAGAGTCCATTTTGTGCTCCCTTTGCCATACACAGTACAAATAGCACTCGCGTCTGTTCGAAGCAAGTACAGTGTATTGGACTGAAGAGGAGCTACTGTTCTCGTCAGTCCAAAGCAGAGTTGAACTAGATATGGCCCGTGTGTGTAGGAAGCACAGATCTTTTGTTCTGAGAAAGCTCACTGTTCTGGCCCTGTAGGAAACACAGTAGAGTAGAAGAGTGCTCTTTTCTAAAAAACAGAGTGTGTTTCATGTCAGGCGAGCTAGCGTTTGTTTCCCAGTCCTAAATGGAGCTGAATCACATGCAGTTTCTGGTCCTAGGAGCAAGAGTTGTTTTCTGGTAAGAAGAGTCACTATTATGCTCCCATTTCCGTACACAGTGCAAATAGCCCTCGCGTCTGTTCCCAGCAAATACAGTGTATTGGACTGAAGAGGAGCTACTGTTCTTGTGAGTTTCCTAAGCAGAGTTGAACTAGATATGGCCCGTGTGTGTAGGAAGCACAGTTCTTTTTTTCTCAGCAAGCTCACTGTTCGGACCCCATAGGAAACATAGTAGAGTAGAAGAGTGCTCTTTTCTCAAAAGCAGAGTGTGTTTCTTTTAAGGCAAGCTAGGGTTTGTTTCCCAGTCCTAAATGGAGTTGAATCAAATGAAGTTTTTGGTCTTACGAGCAAGAGTTGTTTTCTGGTAAGAAGAGTCACTATTGCACTCCAATTGCCATACACAGTGCAAATATCACTCGCGTCTGTTTTCAGCAAGTACAGTGTATTGGACTGAAAAGGAGCTACTGTTCTTGTCAGTTTCCTATGCAGAATTGAACTAGATCTGGCCCGTGTCTAGGAAGCACAGTTCTTTTGTTCTGAGCAAGCTCACTGTTCTGGCACTACAGGAAAAACAGTAGAGTAGAAGAGTGCTCTTTTCTCAAAAGCAGAGTGTGTTTTTTGAAAGGCGAGCTAGCGTTTGCTTCCCCGTCCTAAATGGAGTTGAATCCCATGCAGTTTCTTGTCCTACGAG